>NC_052352.1:40072464-40136996 GCF_009727055.1 Benincasa hispida
ACTAGATTTTTTTTCAAGTTTTCACTCTCTTCTTGAATCTATTCTAATCTAACTTAAAATATGTATTATAGCAATTAATTAGAAATTATATATATATATATATATAATACATATCTTCAACGTATCCGTATCTTAGTTTTTTAGAAATTAACGTATCGTCGTATCGTAACGTATCCATATCATGTATCCGTATCTGTGTCTGTGCTTCTTAGACTTTAGCCTTACAAAAAAAGAAAATAAAGTTTAAAAATGTTCCTATAGTTAGTATAGTGATCACTTTGTTTAAAGTTCTCTCGAGTTCAAAAAAAAAAAAAACAACTTTAAAACAAATCATATAGATATCATTTTTTCATATAGATACTCTTATTTTTCTTTCATTTGTCCAATTCTTACACTAATTTTGTAATGACCCGACCTTTTGAGTACTCTAATAAGGGTCATTACTCATAAATATACATTAAAACCAAAACATTTGGACCATTGAGAAAAATAAAATTCATTAAAATGATGAAGACAACTTTCCAAAACAAACTAGAAAATTAATAAATAACAAATAAATAAAATCTTTGCTCAGGACCCTAAAATATTTACAAAAAAAACATTCAAAATAATAAAATATTCTATCTAACCTTAAAACCTAATTTCAAAAAACCCAAATAACTTAAAATAAATAAATAAACTCAGTGGAAGTGATTTTCTTTGTCCCATATGGCACGATCACAGGTCCTCTCGTCACTCGCCGGTTTGGTCCATCCTCCAACCAATTACAGCTGAGCTCGCCATTAGAAACGAAGTGATATTGAGAGAGATTTGTGAGGAGAACCGTTAATAGTAGAAGGAGGAAAGAAAGTAAGTGGAGCAACCACATAGGTTAAAGACGATAGTCGGAGAGGACGTGCCCACGTGGTCTTGTTCACGTTTTTTGTATGGATGGTCCTTTTTAGGGCCCACACCTTTTTAAAATTGGATGAAAAGTGGTTTTCAGTACTCTCTGAATTTACCGAATCGACCCTGAGAACCATCCTTACACTTATAACTGAGAACATCACTTGATGCTCGATATTCTATGTTCTAAGTTCGCTACTCAATGCTCGATGCAAAGAAATGTAGTTGAATAATCATTAAAAAACGGAAGAAGAAAGTAAAAAAAAAAAAAAAAAATAGAACAAGAAATACATGAATAAATCCAGGAAAAAAAGAGAGAGAATGAAACAAAAAAAAATGCAAAAACAAAGAACGAAGAATTGTGTATTTGAGGTTAAGGTGGTAATTTCACATAGTGATGATATAGAAAGAAGGCCAAAATTCATAGATCTTAAAATTGGTACTCATTTTTCATTTGAAACCCAATAAATGGGCCCTTTGTACAATCATTTTTTTTTTTTTCATTTCATGTATTATGGAAATGCATCATGTGAAAGAAAAAAGTTAATTTGTTTTTATTCTACTTTGCTCACATTTATCGATTAACTTTATAGGTTGTATTAAAAATATATTTGAGTTTTCAAAAAATTCAAAATACTCTTAGATTTTTTAAAACAATTCAAAAAATACCATTGACGTTAGTTCTCTATAGAAACCATTAGGGATTGTTTGTTTCGTATGAATCCAAGTTTTTCATGGAGTAGGTATCCGAATTATTGTATTTGTTTTGCAATAATATAAAATGTTTAGATATCTGGAGATTCTCGGATATCCCAAGATGTCTTCATTAAGGGCATCTCGAGAGTTCTGGATGCCCTCCTGAAATATGGATTTTTGGATTCCTGTGTTGAGGGCATCTTATTTTACTTTTTAACCTTTTCTTTTAATATATATAAACAACACTCTTCTTTATTTTCATTATACAATTAAAATAAATATTGTCAATTATGTATTTCACTCTCTTCAATTACATTGTACTTGTTTTTATTCATTTAGAAGTATATTCAAATTTAAATTTAACATTTATTTTATAAAAGATCTTAAATTAACCTGTTATTTTTTTTTAGAAAAATAACTAATAAAATAATAAAATTATATTAATTTAAAAATAAATTCAAATTAATAAAAACAAATATGTTATATAAGTTCAAATTATATCCACTATAAATTAATCAATAGTCTTAATTGCATTATTTGAACATTATATAAATTTATGACATTCCCGGGTATAAATCCTACAAAATAAACATGACTATCCAAGTATTCTTAGATATCTTAAAAAGATATTCTTACAAATTGAACATAATTATGACATCTATAATTTCTAACGATATCAAAGGATGTCAAACATTTGTAATTCTAGATATTTATAAGTTCGGACATCTAAATATTTCGATTATTTACATTTCCAAAAAATAAACGACCCATTAGTGTTTTGTTTTAGAAAAAACACCTTTTAATTTTCAGAAATTTTGAAATTGTTACTATTAGGATATGAACACAATCTGTTAATACTTGTTTCAAATATTCTTGAAATTTTAAAAGTTGCATCAATACTCTTAGCCTTACAAAAACAAAACACAAAAAAAAATTAAAAATGCTCCTATAGTTAGTATAGTGATCACTTTGTTTGAAGTTTTATTGAGTTCGAAAAGAACAAGTTTAAGATATCATTTTTTTCATATACATACTCTTATTTCCTCTCATTTTTTATTCTTACACCAATTTTTTCATAACAAAATTTAAAAAACTTTAAGTCAAAGCATAAAATTCCACAAAACTCCAAAAATAAAAATCTCTACAAAAACTATTAATAACCAAGTATAAAAATAATAGCCAAAGAGATAATAGCTTAAATGACATCAAGTATATATATATTTGAAAAAAAACTCGAGGTTAGAGATTTAATCCCCATTCCATCCAAAACTAACCGTAAGAGTATTTTTTAATTATTTTTAAAAATTTAAGAGTATTTTTTAAATTTTTGAAAATTGAGATTATTCCCAACAAAAAGTTCAAGGACATTTTATATAATCTTGCCTTTAAAAATATGTTTTTTTTTTTTTTTGTGAAGGGAAAAAGTTTCTATTAAATATTTTAAAATTTTTAAAAATATATTCACATTGAAAATAAATATATTATTATTCAATTAATTTCGATAGATGTTATAGGGAATATTGAATTTAAGATTTATTAAAAATAAATATAAAATTTGATAAAAAGAAATACATCGACTAATATATATAATTAGGAACCTAAAGTACAAAGTTGGAACGGATGAAACACCCTTTTCTCGTTTGGAATTTTGATAAATCACAATAATTCGATATAAATTACAAGATCAATCCCCCTCAAGTTTTTGCCTAATTGCCTAGTAATCTCTCTCTCTCTCTCTCTCTTTTTTCTTCATCCAATGTGTTTTAAAATTTTTATTTTATTAAAAATTACGACTTTCATAAACATAACAATTTCATCCATTTAATTTTCAAACACAACGATTTATTTTTTATACTTTTTAAAAAGTAACAATTTAGTCTCTAGTTAAAAATTTCATGTTTTCACCCTAAATGTTTTTAATTTGTTGCTCTTCTCATCATTTGCCTCTTACTCTTAATTTTTTTTTTCTTTTTTGAAACAATACTTCATTTAACCAAAGAACAAAAACATAAGAACGTCCCGTAAACAAGAGACCAACTAGTTGTACTCAAGGAGTCCTAGCCTCACCATGCCCTCTTAAGTGAAAGAAGAGGGATTTCCAACAAAAGAGAACACAAAATCACCAAATGCCCTAGATCTAGGGTCCGTTTGGATTGACTTAAAAAAATATAATTTTCAAAAGACTCAGTTTTATTTAAATATTTATGATAAAAAGGATTAAAATATATTTGAAAACTATTTTGAGCGGTTACCAAACACTTTAATTTCTTTCAAAATGACTTATGTTTTAAATTAAACACTTGAAAATGTATTCCAAACACATCACTAATAATGGTGTTGCAAATAGGTTCGCTAGGACTATCGTACTTCTTTTTCCAAATCAAGTAGTCCATATCTTGAAACTAATTCGGTCTTAGTAACTAGGAAGAGTTTGTAAATCAAATTTCACATGGAAACTTCAATGTTTCATTAAAGTTGTTCAATAATAATGGTAGGTTAGAGTTTATTATGCTGTATGTGTTTATTCATTATTTCTAGCTTTACCAATTTAGTTTTTTTTTTCCCCTAATACTCATCTCAAATTTTTCCTACTTTAATGCATTATTTCTAAGATATAAGTGTTTTAGCAATTAAAACTTTCATATTTCTTAAGACCACGTATATGTGTTGTAATGTTTAAGTTGAAAACTGGACGATTAAGTTGTAATATTTTATATTTTAACTTTTAGAAACTAAGGAATGATGTATATATTATTGTATATAAAATATTACTATTTTTATAAGAAAATTTCATAATGTTTTATTTGAATAGAAAAATACGATAGAAATGATTTATTCAATATAGAAAATTCTAAAAATTTTATATGATTGAGATCAAATTAAAAATTTGTTAAACAATAAATAAATTATATATAAAAATAAATAAATAATTTCTGTAGGAAACCTGAACCCTGCAAACCGCATGAAACTAGTATAAGTCATACCCGATAATAAATTGTTGACTTTGCTTTTTTCCTTTTTTTTTTTGACTTGACATAGATACAGTAACAAATAAATCTTGATTCGAAATGCTAACTTTTGATTTGTTTGACTCTTGTCTTAGCGGGTAGAAATAAATCAAATAACTTTTGATTTTTTGACTTTTGATTTGTTCTAGAAATAAATCTTATAATCTAAGATCCATAATTATTACATGAATACTTAAATTTTATGTGGAGACATAAAGATGGATCAAGTTCGAGTAAATAGTCACAACGGTCTATAGTATACGAAAAAGATTGAGTGTCTTATTCTGGTAACACTATTGGATGCAACCCACTTTGTAGTTGTTACAGTTTGTTGTAAGGTGCTACAAACGAAGTGATCCTGACGTTCATGTATTGACATGAGGAGTGAGGATGTCCTATGCAATGAGTTTGCATAATATTGGACCAATCACTCTTACTTTATAACGTTGTTTACTGTTTAAGACTGACTATTTCGCTTAGATGACCTAGGTAACTCAATCTTAATCCTGAGATAACCATGAACTCCTGTCTATTTGAGATTATCCTTAGATTTGTATAGATGAGGGTTGGCTCAATAAGCCTCCCATTTTGGGGGTAAGACCGGGTAGATAGCTAGGGACATAGAGTGCAAGATGAATTTCACGCCTACCCGATTTAAGGATAGAAGGAAGGTTGTTCTCTTAAGTCCTAAATTCAGGTCTTGAACAAGGGGCCCCACCCTCTCATTGGCTCGAAAGTGATTCGGTTTAGCGATTGAATCATAAATCAATTGTTCATTAGAGGATCATTGGAACTTAAGGAGCAAGACGTAATTTCGGGGGTAAAAACAACATTTGACCCAGCCGTTATTACGAACAACCTGTGAAGGGTTGACTTACCATTTATGGTTAAATCAAGTGGACACAAACATATCTACAGTGAGAAGAGTGCAATTATCGAGCTATAGTGGTGTGACTCGATAGTTAACGAATATTGATTAATTCGGTCTAAAGAGTTTAGCCCATTAATCTCAAATCATTGGAGCTCATGATCTAGGTACATAAAGTCCCTCTACTAGCTCATAGAACATGAATACCTTGGATTAGTAAATTGAGTGTTTTTTAAATGATTTCAATTTGAAGTGTTCAAATTGAATTTAGAGTTCGAATTTGAATAGTTCAAATTCAAATTAGGCTTTGTATAATTATATTCGATATAATTAATTAACGTTTAATTTATCAAAATTAAACAAAATTGGAGAGTTTATAATATTTAAAAATTGATTTAAATATTAATTATATGAATAGGATTCATACTTAAAATTAGGTGTATGATTAATTTAATATTTGATATTAAATTTTTTATTTAATTAATTAAATATGTTTAATTAATTTTCAACTTGATTTCAATTTGAGAAATTGGATTTTGATATTTTGAATTTAATTAATTTAAAATTAATTAAATTAGATTTGAGTTAATTTTAGAATTAATTAAAATTAGAAATTAAGTTGTTAGTGGAAACATCCAAACTTCTCTTAGTAGGAGGTGGACTCTTCCAATTCACACACATTGCCCATTAATTCCATGCATTTGAAGTGGCATCAGCTAGTTTTTTGAGTGCTTGCATGAAAGGGAATGATAAAACTCTTCAATTTTGAGATTAAAGGAGAGGAGGCTGCTAAATACTAGTTTTTGCAGAAACTGTTTTTCTCGTTCTTCAAACCCACACCAAAACCTTCACAAATTTAGCTCAAACTTGAGTTCGTCATTCAAATTCAAGGTTGAGAATAGTAGAGAAGATCTCTTGATGGTTCACTGAAGATTTGGAGCTAAAATTACGTGAAAAGCAGCTTGGATTGGAGGAATTCTTCAAAGGTATGTGTTTATTGAAACTCTCTTATAAAAATATGATTTTGCATGCTTTTAGAACTCAAATTAAATATAATTAGAGTGCTTATTGATTCTGATTGCTTCTATTGCATGCTTCCTTATCCTATCAATAGGCATGAGAGCATGATTTAAGTACGCAATTAATGTTAGTTTGGTGGGTGAATTTATGTGATTGCATGTTTTAGGACTGATATGGTGGTTTTATCAACTTTGGCTTTAGAGTTTTCTTTGATTCCCAAGTTAAATTTGTAATTGGCTATTTTTTATGAGCTTATATATGTGCTCTAGAGTCTCTAACTTATTTGGAGTCAATAGAGTCCAAAATTAGATTGTAATTTGAAGTTTGAAGCAAGTAAGGTCGAGCAGCAAATCTGGAATTAGAGCAACTGCCTGCAAGCGTCACGACACTGTTCATCGAGCGTTGCAACGCCACAAGCATTTTGAAGAGTCACAACGTTGTTCATCCCAGCTAAGAACAATGCGCATCCGTGAGTCGGTTTGTGAGGGAGAGGTCCGGTTCGACCGATTTTCACCCAATCTGGTTTGGTTCAGCCACCCTTGGACCGGTTCAGCATCTTTTGAAGCTTTGGAGGTCCGATTCGGGTAGTTCGGGTTGGTTCATATGGTCCAGATCATTATTGAAGTTGTTTTGAACCTATTTTGTAATAACTTGGTTTTTATTACTTGCTTAGGATGTCAAAGTTGAACCATATCAATGTTATTTAAATATTTATGCATGTGATATATGTTAGATTTAAATTAAAACATGTTTGTGCATATTGTATGCCATGTAAGTTTAAAATCCTATCATAGAAAGCATGTTACATGCATTGGATATATGTTATAAATAGTTATAGTATATAGTATGCATGCTTAGGGTTTCTTTTATTTAATATAAGTGTTATATTAAATGTTGAATACCTTTGTTGTATGTTATGGTTTGCAAAGCATGTCTATTTTATAAGTTATTATAAAATTGAATTAGACACTAAAATCCATAACAAAGATAAGTTGCATGCTCACGTAGGTTAAACACTTGTTTTAATTGTTAAAATAGATCATTATCTTATAAATCACAGTTACAAACGCAACGGGTATATAATCCTTGTTGGGGTTGATGCTCTAAATCTCGTAGAGTCCTATTGTTTGTAAATGTTATGTACAAACTCATTGTTTATTTAATAAAATATATGATATTTTATTCCATATTTTAGTTGCATTAACCACAAACCAATAAGCTAACATCCAAGATTATCTTGTAGCTTAAACATGTATATAGAGACATACGGGTGGATCATATTTAAGTGATAACCTACGAGTATGACTCGCTCTCTAGGTGTTACAATTATTGTAAAGTTCTACAAATGAACTGATCCTGCTCATTCATGTATAGATATGTGAGCAGGGATATTCTATACAAAGGAGTTTGTATAAGACCGGCCACGAAATGTTTAGTCTCATTATATAATGCCGTTCATAATAGAGACTTACATTTTACCAGGATGACAATAGGTCACATGACCTGAATCCTGAGTGAGTTGTGAACTAGCCTATGAGGGCGATCAGTTGATTTGTATGGGTGAGAGTAGTCAGATCGTCGACCAATAAGCCTAACCATTTTGGGGATTCGTCTGATTGGGGAGTTGGGAACACAATTACACGAGAAGGAATTCACTCCTTCCCCCAGGTCGAGGTAAGTAGATAAATTGTTCCCTTAAGGGCTGATTTCAGGGCTTAAACAATGTGGCGCCATACCCTCTCCTGGTTCGAGAGAGGTTTAGTCATAGTTGGGCTATGATCTATTGTTCATTAGAGAGATCGGTGGTACTTGAGAAGTCGGATGTAACTACAGGGACAAAATGGTAATTTTAGCCCAACTATACTTATGAGCAATTTGTGAAGGGTCGTCGTACTGTTAATTGGTTATATCCAATGGACACAGAAATATATCTGTAGTGTGAAGAGTGCAGCTATCGATCTTTAGTGGAGTGTCCGACAGTTAATGAATGGTGAATAATTTAATTAAAGAGCTTGATTAATTATTCATGTACCGTTGGTACTTCAAACTACAAGTCCATGAGGTCCCCTTGGTAGTTCAATAGAATTAAATGAGAATCAGTTTTTGGATTAATTTTAATTATTCAAATTAATTGAGGGATTTAATTAAATATGATATAATTAAGTTATTTTACTTATATATGCTATAGTTATTATAATGTATTTGATGCATTATAGCATTTGTGAGAGGAAATAAATATTTGAATATGATTCAAAGATTAATTATATGAATTGGATTCATAATTGTTAAATTTAATATAAATGTGATTTATATTAAATGACATTTGAGAGAGAGAAGAAACTATAGGTTATATTGTATATGATACAATATTAAAACTATAAGATATATGTTATATTTATATAACATATAGTTGAATATATATATTATGTGATAAGTTAGCTATATATATATATATATATATATATAATACTTTTTTAATAAATAAATAAAATTTTATTTTATTTATTAAAATTAATTTAATTGAATTAGGCTCCCCTCTTTTCTCTCCACCCACGTAAATGGGTGATGGATGATATTTGGCTTGGGAGAGGAGAGAGTCTCCTAGCTCTTTGATGCTGGAGAGAAAAGAAAACGTTCTAGGTGGAGATTATCTCAGAGAACAATTACAATTTCTCATCCTCTTCTCTTCTCGCAATCCCTTCCCTCATTTTAAAATAGCCAGGCCCACCACTCCTAGGTTCTCAACCTGAGAATACCAAAGTCACCGTGGTAGTGTCTGTTTCCAGTTCGAGGGATTCTTGAAGATCTGTCTTCAAAGGTAGGGTTTCTGAAACACTATTTTTTGTTTATCTAAGCATGTTGTAATTAATTTAATAATTGCATAATCTACTTGTCTATTCTGTAAAATTACTTTCTCTAAAAGAATGGGATTTAGGACGATCCCGCTTCCACTCAAGATTCCCTTCAATTGGTATCAGAGCCAGGTTGTATTACAGAGCTTGTGGGTTTTTTCTTTCTGCATGCTATTCATGATTTATGTGATGAATGACTTTGTGATGAATGTGATTTTGTCGATGGATGTTTCGGGATAGGATACTTAGTTTTAAAGCTTTATTCTCTTACAAATTGGTTTATAAAGGCCCCCTGTTTTGGGTATATTTATGCAATAGAGTATGTATTTAAAGTTTTGAGTCGCTCGTGCTGTTCTCGATGAGTTTCGAAGGAAATTCAAAGTAATACTACGATGAGGAAGAAAGCACTTTTACAAGATCATGTAGCTTTTCTACATGATCGTCTAGCTTTTGCTAAATGATCATGTAGTTTTTGCTACACAATCGTGTAGCTTTTGCTACAAGATAATGCAACTAGTTCGTGCAACTTTTAACTATAAAGTTTGCTACATGATCGCTATAGAGAGTTCATTGATGGGCGGTTCGGTTTGAGCTATTCAAGGCTTGGTTCACTTGTTTCAAACTGGATGACTCTTATCTTGTAATAATTAGTTTTTAAATTTCGTTTAGGTGTCTTATCCCGATCCATTAATGTTAATTCTAAATATACATATGATGTATATTTTTTCTTATATGTCATATTGTATATCATATAGATTTAAAACCCTCCATAGGTTATGCATTTATATTCATGCATCATTTTATATTATAAGTGTTATAATATATAGATATGCATGATATAAATTATATAGCATGCACATGCATCATATAGTATAAATATTATGGTATACGCATGCATGCATATATAACATATCCATACATCATTTATATTATAATTGTTATAATATACGGATGAATGAGTATATGGATGTATGCTATAATTTGATTCATTACTTTATTATGTAATTGTTATGTAGGAAGAAGAGAGAATGAAGAGTAAACAAAAACCACATAGTAAAGAAGAGAGAATATGGTGGCAGAAGTTCTTTGCGGAATGGAGAGCCATCAGTGATGATTGTGAAGAGAAGAGTTGCAACCATAATAGAGCCCAGCAGAATGAACAGAATCCTCCAGCCAATCACCGCCGAACTCGCCATTGAAATGCCTTGGAATGGAAGGAAGCTCAAAAGATGTGGAGGTAGAGGGAATTGAGAAGAACGTGGACAGTCTAAAGTCAACTTTATTTTTTTTACATTTTTGTTAGAGTACACATTTTTCTTTTTTAATAATTGGGTTGAGTTGATGTTAATAATTGTATTTGAGTAAGGGTTGTCTATATTTGAGATGCAAAATCGAACCGAGTTAATAATAATTGTCTATAATTTGCTTTTAATAAAACTTATTAGTGTGTAGAGTTGGTTTATTAAATATATATTGTTTGGGATACAAAGTTGCCTAGGGTTGAGTTATAGATATCTTATGATTTTTTTTTAAAAAAAAAAATTTGAAAATATGCGTTTTATGTTTCTTTTCTTAATCTTTTTCTTCCAACATTCAATTACACACGTTCTTTTCCAAATTTTTAACAAGATGCAAATTCAATAAATAAATAAAAGAATATATTTTTACAATTTTTAACACATGACTAAGCTAAAAAATTGTGGTGACAAGTCACCCGCAAGGCCGATGGTAAAAGTTGCAACAATTTTAGACTAAGTGATATGTCTTTAATGCGATGTTATATAAAATGCGGTAAGTGCACTTCAAGGTAAGTAGAAGGTTAGTTTTCATTTGATTTATGGAGACAAGTCATAAATTATTAAGGCGTTTAGGAGTGGATCATCCCTACAAAACTTTCCAATTTGTTGTTGTTTTGAGGTTTGGTCAAGTAATTCTGAATAACTAAAAAGGCTTTTCTTGAATCTTCAGGTCTGTTTTTTTTATTATCAAAACTTTGACAATACATAGTACAGAAAGATATGAGTAGAAAAAGTATCAAGTCATTATCTTATAAATGAATGATCTATTGGCTCATTCCTCCACATTTGTGGAAAAGTATCAAAGTGGGATAATCTAGGGAATATGTGTAGCTTTGAAGGTAAGAGACCACATTTAATTGTCCAATCATAGTTTTGTTGGATATATATTTAGTAAAAGAACTTGAAACAATTGAATATTGAAGCATAAAATTGAATTTAATTGTGTAGATTAAATTCATTATTTAGAAACTTTTAAATTGGATTGAAACATATTTGGAGGGAGTGAGGAGATAGACTAATGTGGGTTCAGTGGACATCCCACACGTGGTCGATTGAGGCGAGCATGTGATGATTATTTTTAATAAAAAATACTATTTTATTTTTTTAATTATTATTTTAACTGAGAAAAAAAGGGGGAAACGGTCCATTGATTATTTTTAAAACGGTCCATTGGTTATTTTTAAAACGGTCCGTTGATTATTTTTCAAACAACTCGTTTCGACGTTAAATGCCTATAAAAGGCGAGGCCTTCAGCAATTCGTTATACACAGAAATCATTTTCTAAATTCCCACTTCAATTTCCTCTCCTTCTCCATCTTAGCTTTTCGAGTAGTGAGTTTAAAAAGAGTGTACATTCCGATCGGAAACGGTGCATTTTCAATCGGTTTTCATTTGGTTGTTTTATCCTGGAGACGACGTGACAATTTTCAAACCTGTTTGCACACTTGGACAGAGCCGCGAAACGTCTTAAAGAGAGCGAGCTCTGTGACTTAGCCTATAATAAGTTTCTATTTTGCAGGTTTTGCTCTTTGCTTAACCGTCGTACCTTAACGGCTTACAGTTCGCCGTTTTGAGGGCCCTGCCATTTCTAACAAAAGCGTGTCTCGACTACATTTTGAAGTCTCCAAATATTTTAAGGTTCTTTCAAGTCTTTGGTTATTTCCATGTCTAAGTCTTGTTACATCATCTGGCTTAAGTTTGAGTTTGAATAATATACAATTATTTCTAATCTGAAGATAATTAGTATTTGAACTGATGGTTGCAAACTACTTCACCAATGTTTCGTCTTCTACCATGATAGGATCACCCATTATCAAACCTCATGCTAAAAAACGAAAGAAGTTTGAGGGAGACAACTTTAAGAGATGGCAACAGAAGACGATCTTCTATCTCATCGTATTGAGTCATGCCTTACACTTTGAAGGAAGATTGTCCAATTACCTCAGATGTTGTAACTCCTGAAATGGAAGCTGCAAAGCAAGCATGGATGCATTCAGACTTCCTATATCGTAGTGGTCTTAAGGACAATTTGTATAATATCTATTGCAATGCCTACAGTACATGAAAACTATTGTGGGAAGAATTAGACAAGAAATTCAAAATGGAAGATGATGGTACTAAGAAATTCCTTGTAGGAACATTCTTAGATTATAAGATGATTGATACCAAGTTGATAGTCAATCAGATGGAAGAATTACAAATTATCATTAGTGATTTACAAAGTGAAGGATTGGACATCAATGAGCTATTCCAAGTTGCTACTGTGATTGAGAAGTTGCTTCCTTCATGGACTTCAAATGTTATCTCAAACACAAACAAAAGGAGTTATCCATGGAGAACCTTGTGGTGAAACTCTGAATAGAAGAAGAAAACAAAAAATGAGATAAAACGCCACTGGAAGTCAAAGCCAAAGCTCATGTTGCTGAAGCTTCAAAGAATAAACTCAAGAAGCAGAATTTCAAGAAGAAAAATGCAAATCATGGGTCAAGGAATGATGCTAGCAAATGCATTCGAGGGAATTGTTGGGTTTGTGGTAATAGTGGCCATATTGCTACAATGTGCAGACACAAGAAGGGACAAAGTTCCAACAATCAAGATAACATCATGGAAAATGATGATCTAGTTTCCATCATTTATGAGGTAAATATGGCTTCAGACACCAAAGGTTGGTGGATTGATATTAGTGCTATTAGGCACATTGGTAAGGACAAGTCATTGCTCTACATATAAGAAGCTAGATTGTAGCAATAAGCTGTACATGGAAAATGCTTCAACCACCTCTACGGACGGCAAAGGTAAAATCCTACTGAAATGTACTTCTGGAAAGATATCCTCAATGATTTGTGGCATGTGTCAGAGATTTAAAAGAATCTAGTATCAGGAACTCTACTTAATATGAATGGGTTCAAGCTTGTATTTAAGTTAGATAAATTTATTCTGACAAAGGAGGATATGTATATAGGAAAAGGCTATTTAAGTGATGGTGTGTTTAAACTAAATGTACAGGCACGAATGCCAAAGAATGATAATAATATCAACTTGACTACTCATATTGTTGAGTTGTGTGATGTTTGACATTCTAGATTGGAGCATGTCAATTATCGTTCTTTAAATAGAATGGTAAGTTTACGAATATTGCTGAATTTTAACATTGATAATAGACACAAATGTGAAATTTGTGTTAGATCAAAGTTTACTAGAAAGTCATTTTCATTTGTTGAAAGAAGTCATGAGTTGCTTGATTTAATCCACAATGATGTATGTGACATGAAAAGTATTCCCATAAAAGGTGGTAAGAGATATTTTTTCACATTCATTGATGATTGTAGTAAATATTATTATATATATTTATTACATAGTAAATATGAAACCTTTAATGTTTTTAACACATATAAAGCAGAAGTTGAAAATCAACGTGAGAAGAAAGTAAAGGTGCTTAGATCAGATAGAGATATTGAATATGAATCATTTTCACTTTATGAATTTTTTGAAGTTAATGGTATAATCCATCAAACTACAGCACCTTATACACCACAACAAAATGATGTAGCTAAAAGAAAGAACTGAACTTAAAAGAACATGGTTAATTGCATGTTAAATAGTCCCGATTTACCTCATAATTTGTGTGTGTGGCGCGCGCGCGTGGGGGGGGGGGAGCTTTGCTAATAGAAAATTTTATATTAAATAGACTTCCACGTAAGAAGACTAATAAGTTACCTTATGAAGTGTGGAATGGAAAGTTACTCTCATATAAAATGTTGAAAGTGTGGGGGTGTTTGGCAAATGTACAAGTTCCTTTACCAAAAAGGACCAAACTTGGACCTAAGACAATTGATTGTGTCTTTATAGACTATACAATGTATAGTGCTGCTTATAGATTCATGGTAATTAAATAAAAAAATATCTGGTATTGATAATAATAATAATATAATAGAATCTATTGAAGTCGAATTCTTTGAGGGTATATTTCCTTTAAAGGAAAAAGGACACAAAATTATTAGTGCCAAAAGAATTAATGAGGCTAGTTCTTTGAAAATTCAAGACGATCAGAATACTACATCTAAACCTAGAATAAGAAAACAAGCTAAGAAAGCTATTTCTTTTGGAACTGATTTCATAACTTATATGATAGGAGTTAAGCCTCAGACTTTTCAAAAAGTCGTATCATTTCCTGATGCACCTTATTAGAAGGAAATTATCAATAGTGAGTTATAATCCATTTTACAGGATAATACTTAGGTATTGGTTGATTTACCTCCTGAAAGTAAACTAATTGGGAGTAAATGGATTTTTAAGAGAAAGCTAAAGGGTGACGACACTATTGATAAGTACAAAGCCTGTTTGGTAGCTAAAGGATTTCGCTAAAAAGAAGGACTAAATTTCTTTGATACCTATTCTCTAGTGACAAGGATTGTATGTAAAAGGATGTTAATTGCAATAAAAGGTTTACAAAATTTGTATATACACCAAATAGACATAAAAACTGCATTAATGGAGATTTAGATGAAGAAATCTATATGGAACAACCTGAAGGGTTTGTTGTTAAAGGACTTGAAGACAAAGTTTGTAGACTTGTCAAGTCTCTTGATGAGTTGAAACAAGCACCAATAATGACATGAAAAGTTTAATCACACTATGATATCAAATGAATTTGAGATAAATAAGTGTGATAAATGTGTCTATGTTAAAATCATAGATCAAGAATGTGTCATTGTATGCTTTTATATGGATGATATGTTAATAATGGGCATGACTAGAAGTGTCATTGATTCAACTAAAAGGATGTTAAAATCCAACTTTAATATGAAAGACCTTGGTCTTGCTGGTGTTATCCTTTAAATTCGAATAATAAGAAATCCAAGTGGATAGATACTTTCTCAATCTAACTATATAGAGAAAATGTTGAGAAAAATTGATCATTTTGAGATTAAGCCGGCTATTACTCAATTTGATCCAAATTGTAAGTTGAAGCAAAACAACGATGAAAGTGTATCTTTTCTCGAATATTCTAGAGTTATTGGTAGCTTAATGTACATAATGAATTACACAAGATCTAATATTGCCTATTCAATAGGAAGGTTGGCAAGATACACTAACAATTCTGGGCATGATCATTGGAATGCTTTAGTTAGAGTTTGAAGTACACTTTAGAATATAAATTTCATTATACGAGGTATCCACATGTACTGGAAGAATTTAATGATGCTAATTGGATTTCTGATAGCATAGAGACTAAATCAACCAGTGGGTGTATTTTTACCTTAATTGGAGCAGTTGTATTATGGAAATCTTCAAAGCATACGTGTATAGCACGATCTACTATGGAATCAGAGTTTATAGTTCTTGATAAAGCATGAGAAGAAGTTGAATGACTTCAAAGTCTTCTTGAAGATATTCCATTGTGGCCAAATCCTATAAGTGCAATATGTATTTATTATGACAATTTAGCGGCTTCTATGAAAGCCAAGAATAATGTCTATAATGGCAAGTCACAACATATTAGACGCAGGCATAATTCGAAAAGGAATTGCTCTCTGATGGGATCATTTCCATTGATTATGTGAAATCGAAAGAGAATATTGCAGATCCTTTGATGAAAGGATTGTCAAGAGAGCAAGTCACATATGCATTGAGGGAATAGGGTTAAAACCGATGGTGTTGACATTCAACATGTGAAAGCAATTAGGATTTTAAGTACTCTAATTTCAGCAATTTTAGCAATCAAGCAAGCATGTTCATATAAAGAAAATAGGGTTTCAGAGATTTCACCTTTGAAGAACTCTTCAAATCTTCAAATTCTAGCTTGAATCTCCTTTTCAACAAGTTGTAGATCACCACTTGATCTTTCCTACTATCCTCTAGGACCTTAGATTGGATTGTGGGATCTAAAATGAGTGTATTAAGGAAATTTTTTGGAGAGAAAAACTTGTCTTTCTGGTTTTTCCTCATGAAGATGATGAACTTTCTTTTTTCTTTTCTCAAACCAGTTTGGTCTCTCCCTTAGAATCTCAGCCAATTCATCCTCCTTTTGTTCAATAACATCATGCAGAATGAAATGGAAGAGAAGATGACACACAAGCACCAACAATTTAGGTGGAATTAAGTGGTGTCTTAAGTGGGAAAATCCCACTAAAAGACTTTTAAAATTTAATAAAAAATCAACTTTCAAATTGAAATCTAATTTCAATTTCACTAAATTGATTTTTGGTCAAAAATCAATTTTTCATTTTGAAAACCAATTTATTTTAACCAATAATTAATCAAATATCAAATTGTTAAACCACCAATTCCTAATATATAATTCCTATTCATGTATTCAATATTTAAATCATATTTAAATATTTTCCAATTTTTCAATTTCATTTAATTTGATAACTAAACATGTAATTATATTTTATATAATTACTGATTCTTTAAATTCGAATTTGAACATTTCAAATTCTCTTATCACATTATTCTAAGGTTTAGTCTGCTTGTGAGCTAGTATGAGACTTATTGGACCCACAAATCATGGGCTCCAATGATTCGAGATTAATTGGCTAAACTCTTTCAATCGAATTAATCAATATTTGTTAACTACCAAGTCACTCAAGTAAAGCGCAATAGTTGCACTCCCCTCACTGTAGATATATTTTTGTCCACTTGATATAAACATAATCAGTTAGTCAACCAATCACAGGTTATTTGTAATAACGATTGGGTCAAAAGTTGTTTTACCCCCGAAATTATATCTTGCTCCTTCAGTCCCACGGTTCCTCTAATAAACAATTGGTTTGTGATCCAATCATCAAACTGAGTCCCTCTCGGGCCAATGAGAGGGTGAGGCCACTTGTTCAAGACCCGGAGTCAGTACTTAAGGGAACAACCTCTCTACTATCCTAAAAAGTGGGTATGAGTGAATTTCGTCTTGCATCCTATTGATGGAATGAACACATGTGCAACAGAAGAAAAAAACGGATCTAAAGTACTCTAATTTGGTTAATTACAAAGGATAAACATGCAATTAAAACAAGAATAAAGGTAAAGTAGAAATACAACCTTTGTAGTCTCTAGTCTTCTCCAAATCAATTCCAATCTCCTTATGAACGATTCGTAGACTACCACAAGAGTCTTCTCGACTATTCTCCAGCCTTAGAACGGGATGTGGGATCCAGTGAGTGACTAATTTGGAGAGAAAAAAGCTAAGTATTTGAGAGAAAATATTTATGAGATTATGGCATAATTCTCATAAATTTTTACTTTGGCCAAGAGTTCTAAACAATCAAAACTCTTCATTTTAAAGATCATTACATGCAAAACATGCAAGTTTGAGTTTGATGATAATTTGACACTAAAAAATCAACTAAAAGTGAGATTTAGTGGGCCAAGTATCTTCAAATGAAGACAACACTTAGTAATGCAAAAGTTGACATTTCCCACTCACAATTTGTTGGATCTTTCCAATAACTTGGTCAATGGTCAAAGTTTGACTCTCAAAGTCCAAAGTCAACAAATTTGACTTTTTGACTCCAAAGTCCAAAGTTAATAAATTTGACTTTTTGACTTCAAAGTAAAAAGTCAACAATTTGATTTTCATTGCATTTTTTACCTAGTCAACAATTTGACTTAATACAATTTTGACCAATTCTATTTAATTTCAAAATTTATTCTAATAATCAATCTTAACAAATTGAATTAATATTAAATAATTAATCATTAATTTAATTAATTTAATTTAATATTAAATCCAACACTAATCCCAATCAATATGAATCACTATTCATAATCTTGATATTTAAATCTTATTTAAATATCTCCTATTTTCTATCTCTTTATGTTTAATTCACAATTAAACATTAGGTTAAATATATCATATATATTTAACGCTTTGCTCTAAAAATTGAATTTGAACACTTCAAATTCGTTCATCACACTGTTCTAAGGTTTAGTCTGATATGAGCTAGTAGGGGGACCTCATGGACCTACAGATCATGGGTTTTAACGATCCGCGATTAATCGACTAAACTCTTTAACCTAATTAACCACTGTTCGTTAACTATCGGATCACTCTACCAAAGACTAGTAGTTGCACTCCCTTCACTGTAGATATATTATGTCCACTCAATATAACCATGATTAGTAAGTTAACCTTTCACAGGTTGTTCGTAATAACGGTTGGGTCAAAAGCTATTTTACCCCCGAGATTATATCTTACTCCTTAAGTTCCACTGATCCTCTAGTGAACAATTCGTTTGTAATCCGATCACTAAACTGAATCCCTCTCGGGCCAATGAGAGGGTGGGGCCCCTTGTTCAAGACCCAAAGTCAAAACTTAAGGGAACAACCTTTCTACTATCCCTAAAATTGGGTAGGAGTGAATTCCGTCTTGTACTCTATGTCCCCAGCTATCTACCCGGTCTTACCCCTGAAATGGGAGGCTTATTGAACCAGCGTTGTTGAGTCAACCCTCACCCATGAAAATCTAAGGATAATCCTGAATAAACAAGAGTTCATGGTTAGCTCAGGGTTAAGGTCAAGTTACCTAGATCATCGCTTTGAAATAGTCAGTCCTAAACAGTAAACAACGTTATAAAGTAAGAGTGACTTATTTGTTGGTTCGATCTTATTCAAACTCATTACATAGGACGCTTCCACTCCTCATGTCAATACATGAACGAATCAGGTGAAGGAACTCTAAAATAAAGAACTAGTGAGAGGAAACGGATCGTTCCAAATGCTATTGAGAAAAAAATACATACATTTACAGTCTAACAGAAGAGATTATGCATAAAGAGTAAATTACAGCATGCTTGTTCAAAGTAAATACAAAGGGATCTAATATAATACCTTTGAAGAACTCTTTCTTTAAGTATCCCTCGATCGTTTAGCAACGCATCCACCAAGAACTCAAATGCAACGATCAGAACTCGATCTCAATGAACAACTGGAAAAACCTCAAACTCAACAAGTGAAACTTGATCCTCGATCCTCGTTAAGTAAAACTCGATCCTCGTCAAGTAAAACTCGATCCTCGAACACCAGTGAGTAAATGAGACACCACCACAAGAGTTACCTCGGTATTTTCAGTGTGAGAATCCAGAAGTTGTGTGCTCAGTATGACTTTGGATAGAGGAAAGGAGGAAGTAAATGATCGAGTATGTGACAGAAGAAGAAAGTCTATCGTATAGACTTGATACTCGATCGTGTAGTAAGAAGAAGCCTATCGTATAGACTTGCTACTCTATTGTGTAGCAATAAGTAACTATTGTATAAAATACTCGATACTAGATCGTTTAGCTCTCTAATACTATCGTTTAGTAAAACCTTTTTACTCGATAGATTTTCTGTGAGAACAATTCGAATAGAATTTGTGTCGAATGAATTTGAAAAATGATTTTTCCTTTTTATCTCACAGTTACCATAAACCGTGCATAAACTCCCACTCAAGTCGGTTATTAAAGAAAAGGAATAATTAATTATCACATAATTAATATATTATAAATAAATATAATAACTAACTTATAATATTATATTTATAACCTATAGTTTTAATATTGCATCATATGCAACATATAAACCATAGTTCTTTTTCTATGTTATGGCATTTAATATAAATCATATTTATATTAATTCCTCCAATCAAATAATGTATCAAATACATCATATCAATTATATCACATATAATTGAATCAATTTAATTATATCATATATAATCAAATTTTCTCTTGTTAATTTGAACACTTTAAACTAACTTAAAATTTAATTCTCAACTTGAACCCATTGAGCTACCAAGGGAACCTTATAGACCTGTAGCTTGAAGCTCCAACGATATGTGAATAACTGACTAAACTCTTAATCACGATGTCCACCATCTGTTAACTGTCGGCCACTCCACTAAAGACCGACAACTACACTCTTCGCATTATAGATATATTTATGTGTCCATATAACCAATCAACAGTTCGATGACCCATCACAAATCGCTCGTAAGTACAACTGGACCAATTTACCACTTTGCCCCTGTAGTTACATCTAACTCCCTAAGTACCACTGATTCCTCTAATGAACAATAAGTCATAGTCCCACTATGACTGAGTCCTCTCTTCCCAAGAGAGGGTATGAACACTATGTTCAAGACCCGTAATCAGCCCTTAAGGGAGCAACTTATCTACTTACTCCTACTTCGGGGAAGGAGTGAATTCCGTCTTGTGTAGATCAGTTCCCAACTCCCCAATCAAACGAATCCTCAAAATGGTAGGCTTGTTGAGTTGGCAATCTGGACACTCTAACCCATACAATTCAAAGGACCACCTTCATGAGCAGAAGTTCCCAATTTACTCAGAATTAAAGGTCATGTCACCTATGGTCATCCTAGTGAAATGTAAGTCTCAATTATCAACGGCGTTATATAAAGAAACTAATCATTTCATGATCTGGTCTTATACAAACTCTTTATATAGGATACCCCCGCTCGCATGTCTTCACATGAATTATCAGGATCAGACCATTTGTAGCACTTTATAACACTTATAACATCTACAAAGCGGGTCGTATCCGTAGTGTCACAAGGATAAAATGTCCCTTCTTATCCATCTACTATAGACCATTTAGGTTATTACTTAAGGCATGATCTACTTGTGTGTCTCCACATACATGCTTAAATTACATAAAATAACCTTGAATCTTAATTTATTGGATTGAGTAAATGCTTATAAAATAACACTTATTTTATTTATAACAATATGTTCACAAAGTTTACAAACTACGAGACTACCAAGAGAGTTTAGGACACCATTCCCAACATCAGGATCACTTTGTTTGAAGCACTTTACAACAAATTGTAACAACCATAGAGTGAGCCGCATCCAATAGTGTTATCAGAATAAGGTACCCAGCCTTATTCATATACTATAAACCATTTGATTATTTACTGAACTTGATCCACTCTTATGTCTCCACATAAAGTTCATGTATTTATATAATAGCCATGGATCTTTAGTTTATTGGATTTAGACTTTACAAGTGCAATTCACATATTCAATAACAGTTTTATTGAATAAATGTCAATAACTTCTTTATTGATAATAGAATATGTTTAACATTACAAATTGCAAGTTTTAGGATATACAACCCAACAAACTTCCACTTGGACTAAAACTTCAGTGGGTTATATATATATACAATGTTGAGTAATGAGAGAATAAACATTATAAACTAGGGCATCAAATACCCAATACTTTTCCCACTTGTCCTAATTCTATCTATTTCGCAGTCCTAGTCCCACTAAGTAACACTCGAACACTTTAGCCGAGAGGGTCTATGTAAATGGATTAGCCAAGTTGTCTTCAGAGGCAATCTACGTGACAATCACGTTTCCTCAGTGTACATATTTAGCTTCCATAGTGGAGTAAGTAATACAACTTTGCTCGATACTTCTCCACACTATAGAGCCTCCATTTAGAGTGAATACTGAATCCGAAGTAGATTTTCTAGAATCTACATCGGTATGAAAGTCAGAATTAGTGTATCCAGTAAGGATCAGATCCTTAGCATCATACACGAGCATGTAGTGTCGAGATTGGTGTCCTATTTCTCCTGGAGTCTCGTTGTTTGTAATGATACACATTGTTTATGAATAAAATAAATGTTATTTCATTCTGGTATTTACTCATATCCAATAAACAAAGTTCCATGGTTATCTTATGTAAACTTAAGTATGTATATGAGATATACAAATGGATGATGCCTTAAGTGATAACCTAAATAGGTCTGTAGTATAAAGATTAAGGTGGGATACCTGATCCTAGTGACACTACGGATATGGCTTGCTTTGTAGAGGTTTGCAAGTGTTGTAAACTACTACAGATGGCAGATCCTGACCATTCATGTGAAGACATACGAGCGGGGATGTCCTATACAAAGAGTTTGTATAAGACCGAACCACGAGATGACTAGACTCTGTATATAACGCCGTTGATACTGGAGACTTATATCTCACCTAAATGACCATAGGTAACACGACCTCAATCCTTAGTGTTTTGGAAACTACTGCTTTAAGAACGGTCCTTTGATTAGTATGGGTGAGAGTGGCCAGATTGGCAACTCAACATGCCTATCTTTTTGGGGACTTGTCTGATCTAGGAGCTGAGAACTCAATACATAAGATGAAATTCACTCCCCCCGAAGTAAGGGTAAATAGAGAGATTGCTCCCTTAAAGGCTAATTCTGGAGCTTGAATGTAGTGACTACAACTTCTCTTTGGAAGAGAGGATTGAGCCATAGTAAGACTATGACTTATGTTCATTAGAGGATTCAGTGGTACTTAAGAAGTTAGATGTAACTACAGAGCATAATGGTTATTGGCCGAGCTATTCTTACGAGCGATCTGTGAAGGGTTGTAGCACTGTTAATTGGTTAAGATTGACACATAATATATTTGTAATAAGGAGAGTTCAATTGTCGGTCTTTAGTGGAGTGTCTGGCAGTTAACAGATGGTGGATCTCATAACTAAAGAGTTTAGTCAGTTATTCACATATCGTTGGAGCTTCGAGCTATAGGTCCATAAGGTCCCCTTGGTAGCTCAATGGATTTAAGTTGAGGATCGTTCTTGGTATTGATTTGAAATGTTCAAATTGACAAGAGGTAATTCGATTATATATGATATGATCGGTATGGTGTATGGGATACATCAAGTGGAGGATTAATGTAAATGAGATTTACATTAAGTACCATTGAATAAAAAAAGAGCTATGGTTTATATATTTCATGAGATGAAATATTAAAACTATAGGTTATAAATATAGTATGATAAGTTGGTTATCATTTATATTTATAATAATATTAATTATTGGATAATTATCCTTTTTCTCTAATAACCAATTGAGTAGGAGGTTATTGGTGGTTTTATGGTAACCGTGAGATAAAAGGAAAAATATTTTCCTAATTTTAATAAGTTGTTAATTTGAGATTTCCACTCTCAAAAAGTACATACGAAATAGTTGTCAAGTAAATAGATTTACTAACGACAGCTTGGAGAGACTAGACGATTGTGGAGTGTTCCTACACGATAGACGCTTAGTTGAACGATTACCTAAATGATCGCATAGCTTTTACTAGACAATCGCATAGCTTTTGATAAACGATTGGGCATCGACCTATACGATTGGCTTTATCTTCTCCCATTTACTCAATCGTTTACACAATTGTCCTTCTCCGGTTTCTGCCTCTAACCAAGTCCACATAGAGCCCACACTCTAGATTCTCACACCGAGAATACCAAGGTAACCTTCTTGGTGGTGTCATACTCAACTCGACACAGTTGAGGTTCTGTGGAGTCCGTTCGTGGTGTTTGAGGTGTTCGTGACCGTGGTGATCACTTTTTTCGAGCTCGCTATGATCGTGCAGTGTAGCTATCGTGTTGTACGAGCGTATGAGTGTTGCAGTGTTGCGATTTGTTCAAGCGTTCGTGATCAAGGAACTTGAAGATGAGTCTTCAAAGGTTTGTTGATTTTGGCCCTTGATCTGTAGTAAAGCATGATGTAATTTTTGTTTTATGCATGACCGTTTGTTTCCATTTGTGACTATAATTGTTGTTGTTCATATACGATTGAAATTTGGAAAGATCATTCCGCTACACATGGAAATCCTCGTGTCTGATTTCCTTCATATAGTCTCTCGTTCTCCAAAGATACTTGAGGATGTTTTTAACAGCTCAAGATTGGATTGATATCTGTTGATAACTCCAACTGCATAGCATATGTCGGGACGAGTACACAATATGACATACATTGAACTCCCTACTGCTGATGCATATGGAATTCGTCTCATAACCTCAACCTCTTAAGGTGTCTTAGGATATTGTTCTTTAAACAGATAAATTCCATACCTGAAAGGCAACAAACCTTTCTTGGAATCTTGCATTTTGTATCGAGACAACATTTTGTCTATATAAGATGCCCGAGACAAGGCTATCGTTCTATTCTTATAGTTTTGAATGATTCAGATCCCAAGAACATACTGTGCTTCTCCCAAATCCTTCATTTGGAATTGCGTGGGTAGCCATGTCTTAATGTCAGCTAGAAATTCTACTTCATTCCAATGTGTAGAATATCATCAATATATAGAACCAAAAAAGCTACAGTTTTGTTGACAATCTTCTTGTAAACATAAGGTTCGTCAACATTCTGTTCAAAGCTATAAGATTTGATCACAGTATGAAATCTCATATTCTAGGATCGAGACGCTTGTTTTAGGGCATAAATGGATCTATTAAGCTTACAAACCTTTTGCTCTTGACCCTGCACAATAAACCCCTCTGATTGAGACATATAGATACTCTCTTCAAGATAACCATTCAAAAAAGATGTCTTGACATCCATTTTTCAGATTTCATAATTACAAAAAGTGGAAATGGACAAGAGTATCCTAATCGACTTGATCATGGCAACCGGAGAGAATTACCCTTTTGCCATGAGTCTAGCTTTGTAGGTTTGTACTTCACCAGCTTGGTCACGTTTTCTCTTGTAGATCCATTTGCAACCAATGGGTTTTACCCCTTCTGGTTGATCTACAAGATCCCAGACTGAATTGACGTACAACGACTCCATTTCGAGGTTCATGGCTTTTAATAGCAAAAGGTTTGCAAAGGTAATTTATCTCGAACCCTTTTTCTTGTAATAGCATGTTGTAATTTAATTTTAAATGCATATCTTTTTGTATGTTTACTGTAAATTTTGCATTCAATAATTAATGGAATTTGGTCGATCTGCTTCCGCTCAAGGTTCTCCTCATGTCGAGTTTCCTTCAATTGGTATCAGAGCCAAGTTGTTGGTTTCTGATTCCAAATTCCATTCTTGTATTGAATTAGTTTACAGTACTGGTGCATTTTACAATCTATATTTTGTTTATGTGATAAATGTTTTATGGATGGCTTTGTTTACGGATGTCTCGCGGTAGAATTCTCGTTTTAAGGCTTTTTTTAATTTTTTTACGAAGTTGGTTTGTAAAGGGCCCCTGCGTTTTTGGGCATTAAACATTGCATTCAAGTCTGTAAATTTGTTAGTTTTGAGTCACTCATGAAGCTTCAAAGAAGGATTGCAGATTGGCGTTTCGATGGAGAAGACAAAATAGAGGTTACCGTATCGTGTAGCTAAAGCTAAATGATCAGATAGCTTTTGTTATACGATCGTATAGCATTTTATAAACTATCGCATAACTAATGCTAAGCGATCTTGTAGAGTTTGCTACTTGATCGTGTTTCATTGGCTGCATGATTGCCTAGACGCTCGTTTGCCAGACGATCGCGTAGTATTGGATACTCGACGTGAGCTTGCATGCTACACGATCGCGTAAACTATCCTGCTCATCGCATAGTCATTAGCTACACAATCACATAGTATTTGATACTCAACGCATGCTTGCGAGTTATACGATTGTGTAAACTATCATGCTCATCGCATAGTCATTAGCTACACGATCGCATAGCGTTGCACACGCGATCACATAATGTTTCATGCTCATCGCATAACTACTCGACGCATAGCCGTTTGCTACATGATCAGCTGCAAGGGTTCTTTTTGGAGCGATTCAAGACTCGGTTCATTTGTTCCTGACTCGGTTTTTGTAATAGTTAGCCTTTTATTTTCTTGTTTGGAGAGTTTCTATCCCGGTCCATCAACTTTTAGTATAAATATACATGTAATGTATTTTTTTATTATATGTCATAATGTATGCCATATGGTTTTAAAACCTACCTTAGGTTATCTATTTATTGTCATGCATCATTTTATATTATAAGTGTTATAATATACTAGTATGCATGATTTAAATTACAAAAAGCATGCTCATGCATCATATAATATAAGAGTTATAGTATATGTATGCATGCATTATAGCATATCTATGCATCATTTATATTATAAGTGTCATAATATAAGGTTGAATGGTTGTATGGAATGTATGCTATAGCATGGTTCATTATTTAGTTATATAAATGTTATATATTAGTAATGAATGAACATTGCATGATGCATGAAATTATTTTAGGTAATCTTATAAACGTTATAATTTTCTAAAGTATGTCAATACTTTTCGGTTTTAATTTGTTTCATTTACTTTATAAGAGTTATAAATAAATAAAATTAGAAATTAAAATCAATAACCAAGAGTTGCATGCAAACTTAGATAAAATCATTTTTCAAAATAGTCTTAAAATATGATTGAGATAGACCTAAGTTCACAAATTTCTAATGAGATTAGAAATTAGATTAATCTTTTAATCGGTTTAAGGAGATTAAATTGATTTCAATAAAAGATTAAATTTGTAACAAGCATGCTAGGTTGGGGTATTTAAGCTAATTGCCGATTATATTTAAGCTGATGAATGTTAATCAAAATTGTTTAACATTCATCAGCTTAAATACTAATGCTAGGTTGGGGTATTTAAGCTGATGGAAACAAAACACCCCTACCTAGAAAGAAGAATTAGATAGATTTTCTACAAGCATGCAATTGTTGATTAATATTTGTTAAAGTGTTTAATGAATGTTAATCAAAATTGTGTAACTTTCCAAAGTAAGTGTTACTTTTGGGCAAACTTAAACAATCAATTAATAAAAATAATTAGCCGTATTTTTCCTAAGTAAATTAAACCCTAGGTTGTTAACATACTCAATGGGAGGAAAAGATGTATATGATGCATCATTTTTTCACTCACGTTCCTCCCTTAATATTCACACAGTGAGACTCATGATGGCCTTAAGGTGCTCTGGAAGTGTCCCCATTCGGATGGTTTTTGCATGGGTCAATATCAAGGTGAATGGAGAGAGTATTTATAGTAAATAGGAGAGGGTTGTGTGTCAACATGTCCTACGGTCTCTTTCATTGGTTTACACGGTGAGACTTTCTTGCACGGCCTCGATGCGCCCTGGGAGCGTCCCCCTTCAGATGATTTATGCAGTTGGTCAATATCAAGGTGAACTCCATAAATGGATAGGGTCGCTTTAGTTTTTGCTTCGATCGGTTTTTTCCTTCGGTTGGCTCATTGGGGCGGAACTCAAAAATCTAAAATGAAGGGTTACACTTACGAAAAATTATTAAGCAAGTTAATGATTTCTTGACCAAATAAATGATGACTGATCATTATTGGAATAAGAGTTAATGATTAGTTGAGAGTGTCTTAATTCAGTGAAGGGAGAAATCTCTACCCTTCGGTGGCTTTTGTCCTAAATCACTGAAGTATCATTGCAAAATTAGATGTTAAATGGGATTCATTTAGATTTTGCTAAAGCTGATTGGATTTTTTTTATTTAAAGAGTTATGTTAAAATCTAATGTAGATTAATATGTTTGTTTTTACAACAAATATGTTAAATAGTGATTTTTCGTTAGTTGTTTTTTCTAGTTTGACCAGCTTTAATTATATGACATGGAAAAAAACCATTAAAACATTTTCGTGGTAAATGACCTCGAAGTTGTCATGAATGAGAATTGTCCTCAAGTCCCAACCCCTGATGCACCATGAAATGTTCGTAATGCATATGAGGTGTGGATGAAGGCTAATTCAAGGGTCCGAGTTCACATTTTGGCAAGCATGCCTAATACGTTGACTTAAAGGCTTGAGAACATGTCATTGCACATGAGATCATGGAATCAATGCGAGAATTGTTTGAACGAAAGTTCTCACTATTCAAACAAAACGAGATTGATGACAATAAAACCAGTAGTGTCAATTCCCAAGATAATCTCCAGTCCATATTGAATGTCAAGGGACTAATAGACAAAGCAATTGTTGCTAACTCTGATGAAGTTCATCGACGAGGATTGTCCTCTGAAATGAAACTTGGAGTTTATGATATGGGTTCTGGAAGTGATCCCACTACTTTCTAGAAAAGGAAGAACTCTAAAGACAATAATGATTTATTTGTATTGGGGACGTGTTTAATAGAGAATGATGAATATGCCCGGATAATTGATTTAGGAGCTACTAACCATGTGTGTTTTTCCCATCAAGGGTTTAGTTCCTGGAAACAGTTGGAAGCTAGAGAGATGACTCTTAGAGTCGATACTGGTGAGGCTGTTTCAACTGTTGCTGTAGGCAGACTTAAGTTATTTTTGGACAAAAAACGATATATGTTATTAGATAATATATATGTAGTTCCTCATATCAAGAGGAACCTAATTTCTGTTTCCTGCCTGATTGAACAAAATTATTCCATTTTCTTCTTTAAGAATAAAGTGTTTATTTTTACGAATGGAATGAAGTTAGGTTTTGGTTCAATGGAAAATAACTTGTATGTACTAAGGCCCTTAGCCATAAAAGTTGTGCTCAATACTAAAATGTTTAGAACAACAACAAACTATAAAAAGATCGAGAATTTCTCCTAAAGAAAATGCCCATCTTTGGCATCTAAGGTTAGGTCACATTAATCTCAATAGGATTGAGAAGTTGGTGAAAAGTAGACTTTTAAATGGTTTAGAAAAAAACTTTTTACCAGTATGTGAGTCATGCCTTGAAGGTAAAATGACCAAACGACCTTTTACTGGAAAAGGTTATAGAGCCAAAGAAACCTTGGAGCTTATACATTCAGACCTCTGTGGTCCGATGAATGTAAGAGCACGAAATGGGTATGAATATTTCATCTCTTTTTTATAGATGATTATTCTAGATTTGGGTATCTATACCTAAAACAACATAAGTCTGAAGCTCTTGAAATGTTCAAGGAGTATAAGAATGAAGTTCAAAACTTGTTAGGTAAAAAGATAAAAACACTACAATCTGATCGTGGTGGAGAGTTATGTACTTAAGATTCCATAACTATATGATAGAACATGGAATCATGTCCTAACTCTCAGCTTAAGATACACCTCAGCAGAATGGTGTATCAGAAAGGAGAAACAGAACCCTGTTGGACATGGTTCGGTCTATGATGAGTCATGCTCATCTTCCATACTCGTTTTGGGGATATGTAGTAGAGACTACAACTTATATTTTGAACAACGTTCCCTCGGAGAGGTCGTAAAGGTAGTTTACGCCACTTCAGGATTTGGGGATGTTCAGCTCATGTGCTTATGGAAAACCCCAAAAAGTTGGAACCTCATTCAAAAGTGTGCCTATTTGTAGGTTACCTTAAGGAAACGAGAGGTGGATACTTCTATGATCCAAGTAAGAATAAAGTGTTTGTGTCGACAAATGCTATCTTCTTGGAAGAAGACCATATAAGGGATTCTAAGCCACGAAATGGATCTGCAAGAGGAAAAGAGGTGTAGATGAAAAGGGACAGGCCTTTAAAGCTAGATTTGTGGCAAAGGGTTATACCCAGGTTGAGAGAGTGGACTATGAAGAAACTTTCTCACCTGTTGTCGTGTTAAAGTTTATCAGGATTCTCTTATCCATAGCCACATATTATGACTATGAGATATGACAAATGGATGTCAGGACTGCATTTTTTAATGGTAATCTTGAAGAGACCATCTACATGATTCAACCAGAAGGATATATTGAACAAGATCAAGAGCAAAAGGTTTGCAAGCTTAATCAGTCCATTTATGAACTGAAACAAGCATCTCGATCTTGGAATATAAGATTTAATACTGCGTCAAATCTTATGGCTTTGATCAGAACGTTGATGAGCCTTGTATTTATAAGAAAATCATCAACAGCTCAATAGCTTTCCTCATGTTGTATGTGGATGATATCCTACTCATTGGAAATGATGTAGGTCTTCTGACTGATGTAAAGAAATGGTTAGCCGCCCAATTCCAAACGAAAGATTTTGGAGAGGTGCAGTTTGTTCTAGGGATCAATTATAAGGAATCGTAAGAATTAAAGGTTGGCCTTGTCTTAGGTATCGTATACTAATAAGATGCTTGTAGATATTCGATGCACATGTTCAAAAAGGGTTTATTACCTTTTAGGAATAGAATTGTATTGTCTAAGGAACAATATCCTAAGACTCCTTAAAAGGTTGAGAAAATGAGACGGATTCCCTATGCATGGACTATTAGTAGCCTTATATATGCAATGTTATGTATTAAACCTGACATTTGCTATGTAGTAGGGATTGTCAGTCGATGTTAGTCCAATCAAGGATTAGATCACTGGACAGTGGTCAAAATGATCCTCAAGTATCTTTAGAGAACGAGGGTCTATATGCTCGTGTGTGGAGATAAGAATTTGATCCTTACAGGATACATTGACTCTAACTTTCAGATTGATCGGGATTCTTGAAAATCCACATCAAGGTCAGTGTTTACTCTGAATAGAGGAACTATAGTATGGCGAAGCATCAAGCAAGGATGCATCACAGACTTCATTATGAAAGTCGAATACGTAACTGCTTGTGAAGCTGCTAAATAGGCTGTTTGGATTAAAAAGTTCTTTATTGATTTGGAATTTGTTCCAAATATGTCTTTGCCCATCACACTTTATTGTGATAACAGTGGTGTTGTGGCAAATTTTGAGGAACCTAGGAGTCACTGAAAAGGCAAGCACATAGAATGAAAATATCATTTAATTCGGGAGATTGTGCATCGAAGTGATATGATTTTCATGAATATTGCTTCGGAGCACAACATTGTTGATCTGTTTACAAAAGCTCTCATGGCTAAAGTGTTTGAGGGTCTTCTAGAAAGTCTGGGTCTACGAGATATGTGGCACATTGTCTAGGGCAAGTGGGAGTGTATGTCCTAGTTTATTGTCTTTTTGTACTTTATTTGTATTATACATTAGTCTCCCTAAGCTTTAGAACAAATAGGAGATCGTTAGGAATGGTGTCCTAAATCTCCTTGTAATCTCGTAGTTTGTAAACTCTGTATAAACATATTGTTGCTAATAAAATAAATGTTATTTTATAAGCAAACTAAGATTCGAGGTTATTCTATATAATTTAAACAAGTATGTAGAGACATACAAGTGGATCTTGTTTAAATAATAACCTAAATGGCCTGTAGTAGATGGATAAGGTTGGGTACCTTGTCCTTGTGCCACTACGAATACGACCCGCTTTATAGGTGTTACAATGTTGTAAAGTACTACAAATAATCTGATCCTAATCATTCATGTGGAGACATGAAAGCGAGGGTATCCTATACAAAGAGTTTGTATAAGACCGGACCACAAAATGATTAATCTCTTTATATAACATCGTTAGTAATAGTGACTTACATTTCACTAGGATAACCATAGGTGACATGAGCTGAATCCTGAGTGACTTGTGAACTCCTGCTCATGAAGGCGGTCCTTTGATTTGTATGGGTAAGAGTGGCCAGACTACCAACTCAACAAGCCTACCATTGTAGAGATTCGTCTGATTGGGGAGCTGGGAACTCAGCTACACAAGACGGAATTCACTCTTTCCCCGATGCAGAGGCAAGTAAATAAATTGCTCCATTAAGGGCTGATTCTGGGTCTTGAACATAGTCACCAACCCTCTCCTTGCCCGAGAGAACTTGGTCATAGTGGGACTATGACTTATTTTTCATTAGAGAAATCAGTGATACTTAAGGAGTTAGATATAACTACAGAAGCAAAACGGTATTTTGGCCCAGTCGTACTTACGAGCAATTTGTGAAGGGTTATCGTACTGTTGATTAGTTATATCCAATGGACACAGAAATTTATCTATAGTGTAAAGAGTGTAGTTGTCGATCTTTAGTGGAGTGATTGACAGTTAACGGATGTTGGGTAATTTAATTAAAGAGTTTAATTAATTATCTGAGTACCGTTGAAGCTTCAATCTACAGGTCTATAAGGTCCCCATTGTAGCTCAACAGGGATTTAATATTGGGATTAATTTGAAGTGTTCAAATTAATTAAGGGCATTAATTATATATAATATAATTAATTATAATGTATTTGATACATTATAAGAGAAATTTGAACATGATTCAAATACCAAATATATGAATGAGATTCATGTAATTAAATATAAATATGATTTATATTGAGAGGAATTAAATATTTGAATATGATCCAAATATCATTTATATGGAAGAGATTCATATAAGTGGAATTAATATAAATGTGATTTATATTAAATGCCATGTATAGTTGAGAGAGAAAAAAATCTATAGTTTATGTTGTATTTGAGGCAATATAAAACTATAGGCTATATGTTGTATTTGATATAACACGTAGTGTATATATAATAAAGTAGTTATTATATTTTATTTTATTAATTTAATAAAAATGGAAGGAGTTATAATTCTCTCCCCTAATTATCTCAATAACTAACGTGGTTTTCAAGAAGTGGGGGAATCATCTTCTTCCTGAATTCACAATCTAAGAGAAAGGGTTCTCTGAAAAATCTTCCCTCTCCCCCTCTCCAATACCTTTCCCTCTCCAAGGATTCAAGCAAAGCCCACCACTCCTGCTTGAATCTTTTAATCCCAAAGAGAATACATAGAGTTATCGACTGGTTGTGTCCGGTTTTTGGTTCGAGAAAATCTTGAATAAGGTCTTTAAGAAGTTGTCGATTCTGTTCGAGGGAGGGTTCGTGAAGAAAAATATTCTTCAAAGGTAATGTATCTTGAACTTTTTTTCTTGTAATAGCATGTTGTAATTTAATTTTAAATGCATATCTTTTTGTATGTTTACTGTAAATTTTGCATTCAATAACTAATGGAATTTGGTCGATCCCTTTCCGCTCAAGGTTCTCCTCATGTGAAGTTTCCTTCAGTATGCGGCCCATCGGAGAGTACAAGAGGTAAGCAAATTTAATGAGCTTAAGAGCAAAATAAATGAACTAACCTCTCTTGTTCGAGTTGTGCTTACTGAACAGATACAAGTTTCGCGTGGTCCTAAACGCGAATACTACCCAACTTGGGAGAAGCCCGACCGAACTCCATCATTGATGCTACTAATATAAATAATTCCTCAGAAAATTTAACTGATGAACTTTCTGACTGCTCTTATGAGTTTGTGCAGGAACATTCTTATCTTTCTCAAGAACCATCTAGTTTCCAGCAGAATAGGTTTTATTCCAGACATGAAATCAGAGCCGACATTCAAAATTTGCATGACCTTATTTCCCAAATTACCGATTCGTTTAGGAGAGTCGAGGAGTCTTTGGAAGATATATTTTCTGAGAATATCAAGTTAAGGCGTGAAAGTGCTCACATCGATAATCCAGTAGAGCTGCTGGTTCTTCAAAATTCCTATCAAGGTAAGACGTTGGATTTAATAATGTGTGAGCTTGCTAATGGTTTTTCTGATTGTGAGCAGGATTCAATTGAGTTTCACTTGGATATTCAAACGTCTAAGCTTGCACACTCTATGCTGACATTGGAGAACAATTTAGAGCTTTCTGTCGTCTGTTGCATTAAAGCCAATCTAATTGAGGATTTTTCCTAGATCGACAATGAAGATGACGTTAGCCTGCACCACACCTTAAGGAATCTCAGGTAAAACAATTAAAGGCTTCCAAGCCTAGAACCGTACTTTGTCCTGGTATTTCTTGCATCTTTGATTATTGCTTGTATTTTCCTTATGAGTCAGAGTTTATTGTTGAGTCCTTTCTTTCTTTTGACTCTTTTGGGTCATTTGAGTCTTTTGATTCTTTCTTTTGCTCTTTTTTACCAAATATTAGAAAACCCAAATTCGACCTTTCTGGTTTTCGTAGAAGGGTGAGTTCTCTTAACCTTCCAAGCTATATAGATTCATCCAAGAGAGGACCGAAGAAGCATGAAAATTTCTATATACCTTGAAAAGCATAAAAGATGGGTCACGTCGAGCAATCGACGTTAAAAATTTGCCCTTCCTGGAGGTAACTAGGCCTAAAAAATAGAACACGTTTTCTTTTAGTTTTAATTCTCATTTTTTTAAGAATTAGTTTTAGTTATAAATTTGATTCTTTGTTCTGAATAAGCTAAGATAGTCTTAGCTGAAACACATTCTTACTCAATGATTTATAAAATGGAGTACGAGAACAAATCCATCTAAGAATTCTAGGAATTGTGGCCTCGTTGACTTTGGTGGCTGTAAACTTACTTGACGTGGATAAAATTTCGTAAGCCCAAGCCTATACTATGGGAGCTTTTGTTACACATACAGTGTTAACACACAGATTAAAGTGAAATAGGAACGAATGTACATACCTGGAATGTAAGTGCAAATCCCTTTATACATAATATACGGCATGATTAGCATTTTCTCCTTTCTTTGTCTCATGTGCCCCCTTCTTCCCATGCATGATAGTCTTCATGCTATTCAATGTACATTTAAAAAAGATAGACAACTAGTCATAATGTCTAAAGACTTCAAGGTCATCAACAATCCTAAATATCTTCACATCAAATTGAGTTTTCTTGTCTTTTTCAATCATCACCGTTTCGATAAATAATGCCAATGCAACCTTGGTGGCATCTTCATCGTTTGTAAAAGTGAACTTCTCGAACAGATTCTCCATGTCCTTGCAAGAACTGTTCTTATCATTTGGGTCCTTCGGTCGAAGAATGAGTTGTCGTAGTCTCTCACTGCTTGTTTCTCTTTCTACAATTTCCTTGGTCGACCATAACCCAGTTACTAGATTAAAATCGTCTTGGGAGAATATTACCTTCTTCCCAATATGTTGAATGATATAACGTCTGGGTTCACATCCGTTACCTTCCTCAACAGGAAATGGTGAAAAATTTGCCCATTAAATACAAGATCTACGTCCAACAGTGGACCAAAGGTCGTTGTCCTAAACATTCTCGTCTGCTCTTTTCTCAACTTATTCTTAATAACGGGTGCAGTTTTGTGGACTTGGCAAGAAATTGTAATATAAAGATATTTCTTAGCAGGGACGACCATCTTAATAACCTGTAACAAATGCATACATTACCACAATAGGTAAATGATTGCATAACAAATAACTAAACGATCATGTATCATAAAACAAAACAATTAGACAACAAACAACTAAACGATCGCGTAATAAACAACTAAATGATCGCATTACAAATACCTAAACGATCATGTAACAAACAACTAAATGATCGTATTAAAAATACCTAAACGATCGCGTAACAAACAACTAAACGATCGCATTATAAATACCTAAACGATCGAGTAATAAATAACTAAACGATCACATTACAAATACCTAAATAACCGTGTAAACACCATTAAACGATCGTACATTTTTTTGAATGATCGTTTACGTTTCTCTAATCCATCATTTAAAGAATACTAAACACTCGCCTAGGATTATCTATGCGATCTTTTAAGAACGAATACACGATCATTTAACAAAAGTTGATAGATCGTTTAACAAATGCTAGGCGCGAACCTTCTGCGTACCCTAAACGACTGGCAAGAATCCTAAACGAATATTAACATGCATTCAAGGAGAAGAGTCACATACCTTTCAGAGATCGACGACGGTGTAAAATGTGTACAAATGACCGGCGAGAAGGTGGCTAAAGCTCGAATGAAAATGGGAGATTACGAGTCAGGTACGCGAGAAAAAACGAGAGAAAACGAGAGCCAAAATCGCATAGTGAGAGAAGATGTAAGCGAAAAACTGGGATGGACAATGCTTTGTAGCGCGGATTGAAGAGTTTTTTAAATTGGGGGTAAATTTAGTATTTCACAAGGACAATGTCAGTCATCGATAAGTTTTTAAGAAGAGATCATCCATAGAAAAATTTTTGAGAGTTGGGTCATGTCGTGAAATTTTCCATTCAAAAGACATATATTTACTTTAAAAGTCAGAAACATCTAATGAAATCACCACAATGTAATTGTTTAATAACCTATTGGTCAGCTTCTTTCCATTTTCTCCCATATATATAACTTTATCTCCGTAACTCTTCTCTATTTCTTAAACCTATCGATTAACTCAACTCTCCCCTCTTAACTTTTCCCTCTAAAATTTCCTTTTCTAAATTTCATTCTAAAATTTCACTCCACCTCCCTAACTTTTTTCGTTATTTGTCTAACCCCTATTTGGAACCACCAGATTTGGGAATATTTCAAATCAGTTATGATGTGAAATGAATTCACTTGTTTGAAAAGAAAAAAAAAATCAAAGAATTTGAAATCGATTATGATTTCAAATCTTGTTTTTCCCAAATAATTTTTCGCAAATTTGGTTGGATTTGCAAGGATTTCGAACTTTAATAATGTGTTTCCCACTTTGCACCTTCTTTTTTCATGGTTGATCTCCATCGATCCTTTCTTTCAAACTCAATCATATCTAATCAAGCTCAAACATAATCTACGCAACCCAAATAAAGAATGAAACAAAGAATCAAATCATATTAATCTGAAAAATTAAAGAAAGTTGTTGAGATTGAGCATCAACTATACTCCAAAGAAGCCCCTTTTCACTCCTTGGTTTGAAGGCATGGCATGTGGATGAACCTCTCAATAACTTTTGCGGGGACGGACTATAATAACCACCTCATAGTAAATACTATTTTATAGCTATTTTGTAGTCTCCATATAGTCAACACTCCGTTCTATTTTACATTCATCATTTTTTTATTCTTTGCTACAGTGTTTACTATTTCCTTCTCAAACTAAAATAGTTTACACCTCAAGCATATACTATTATAACTCAAACTAAAATAATCCATTATTATAACTCAAACTAAAATAATCTACACCTAACAAAAAATTATTATAACCTAACTATAATAACCAACTCCTTGCCCCTAACGTCCCTTGAGACTCTATAATATCATCCCAAGAAGGTACGAAAGTTCCCTTAAGTGGTATTTTTGAGACTTAAACAAAGGGTTCTACTCTCTCATTGGCCCAAGAGGGGTATTTGTTTATTGGTTGGGCCATAAATAGGTTGTTCATTAAAGGCGCTCAGATACTTAAGAAGTTAGAGGTAACCCAAGGGTAAAAAGGTTATTTGACCTTTGACCTAGTTGGAGTTACGAACACTCGTAAATGACTAACATGCTGTTATTGATCTATATCTGTGGACACAGAAATATATCTGTAGTGAGAATAGTGCAGTTATGGATCATTACTGGAGTGTACCTACAATTAACGAATACTGATTAATTTGGTTAACGAGTTTAGTCAATTAATCTCATGTCATTGGAGCTTCTGATCCAAGGGTCCACCAAGTCCACTTGTTAGCACATTAGAGGATATTAAAGAGGGATGATTTGAATTGTTCAAATTAATTTGAGGAACCCATATATTAATGTGATTAATATATAATTGATTATGGTATAATCTATAATTCAAATTAAATTGGAAAGTAATATTTGAATAAGATTTAATTAATTAACTTAAGTGAATTAGATTCACAAATAATTAATTAATAGAGAGGTATTGCATATAAACGTATGATATTTATGATTAAATACATATACGTTAAATTAGATTTAATGTATAAATAGTTATTTAATTAATGTACAAATTAAATTAAATAAGTACTACTTAATTGTGCGAATTAATTAAATAAGTGTTATATAATTAATTAATTGTGAAAAAGAAAAATAGGAAAATGATTAGGAAAAGGGTTTGACCCTATTCTATATAAAGACCTTTCTATGGCCCCTTTGGGATATATTGAGACAGACACTAACAATACACAACATTACAAGTGTTATTGTGCAAAATTTTCCCTAAGTCGCAAAAAGAATCTTCTCTACTCTCCAAAAAAAATTTCTCCTATTCCTCTCCCTCTCCCAATAGTTGGATACAAACTATCCCTATATTGAAATCCTAGAGAATAACGAAGATACTCTCGTGGTAGTGTTTGAGATTGTTCAAGAAATCATTTGTGATCAAGATCATTGAAGGAGTTGTTCGTTGGAACTCAAGAGGATTGTTCGTGAAGCTTGGGAATCTACAAAGGTAAGAATGGTTCTAATCTTTTCCAAAGCGTGCTAATTTACATGTTTATATTCTGTTTTAGTATAATGAATTTGTTTATGTAAAAATTGAATTGCGAGATGCAAGGCGTTCTCACATCAACGCTTCTGCTGCAGGATTCGATCCCTTCAATTGGTATCAAAGCTAATTTCTTGCATCCACGTTCTTCGTATTTTTCAAAACAAAACCAGTTTAGAGGTAGGTTTAATATTATGCATTTGGAATGTTTGAATGTCGGTTTGCAAGATTGGATATTTTCGATTTTGGTATGTAGAATACTTTTGATTTGATTAAATTGTAAGGGCTCGTTGTATTTTTTGGGTAATTTAATTCTTGTTTTGAGTTTGTAAGTTCGTGTCAATCGAAAAGGCAACGATTGTTGAAGAGATCGGGAAGAAACTGAAGTATTCGGGCAAGTTCAGAGCCGAGAACGATGTGAACAACAAGATTTTGTTGCTCATCATTGCAATGCTAAAAGGTAGATGCAACGCAAAGCAGTCGTAGCATTGCAATGCTTCGAGTTTTGACGGAGTGCTGACGGCACGCGCGAGGATGGTTCAACTACAACTGTTTTGACCTAATTCCCTTTGTATTATTTAATTAATATTAATTAATTAAATTAATATGATAGTTAATGTTGCATTAGGGTGCCAAAATCGGTCCATTTTTTGTTGTTTAAATTAATTTAATTATGCATTGGATGGATGTTAAAATTAATTTTTGAATTCATATTACATATTGTATGTTATATAGATTCAAAAATATCCACCTAAGGATAATACATGTACATGCATCATAAATAAATATAAAGGGTTATATTTTATAGATGCATGATTAAATTAGTATGCTCATGCATCATGATATAAGTGTTTTGTTAGTGATGTATGATTAACCTAAGCATGTCCATGCATCATACTATATATTAAAATTGTTATAATAAATAATGGAATGATGTATGTGAATGCTTGCTTTTTATCTATGATTTATATAAGTGTGATATTTATTAAATGAAAATGGAATTTGCATTGAGCATGGCATTACTTAGATAAATATAATTGTTGTATTTAATCAAAATCTTTAGATGCAGATTTATAAGTTTTAATAAAGCATTAAAATATAAGTGTTATAGTTTTAATGAGTCGGTTTAAAATCTATAATCAAGAGTTGCATGCAAACATAGGTCCAAATTAATTTTAAATCGTTTAAAATTAATCAAGCTAGACTTATGTTTTTTCTAATGGGATTAAGAATAGGTTAATCTTTTTAATTTGTTTTAATCGAATTAAGATTAATTTAATTAAAAGATTACATTTATAACACCCATAAACCTTTATCTAAGGAAGGTTTTATCTAGGAGCGGTATTTAAGCTTATGGAAACGAAACACCTCCACTTGGGAACCAGCCTGAAAGGTGAATTGAGTAAATATTTTATAAGCATACAATAAATTATTGATTTTATTAAAATAATTTAATAAATGAAATCAAATATTGTTAAATTATTCAATATAAATGTTATATTGAGCAAATTTAAAGAGGCTTAGATAAATTCACTAGCCGGGTTTTAATTAAGTATAACAAAATCCTAAAAATATTAGAATACTTTAGTGGGAGGATATTGGTATATGTGATATATCGAATTTCAACTCTCACATCCCTAAGAGTTCACACCGTAAGATTCATGTCTAACTTCATGTTGCCTTATGCACGGCCTCCCTTCGAAAAGTGTTTGTATGGGTCAATAACAAGATGAATGGGGAAAGTGTTCATAGTAAATGGGAGAGGGACGCGTCTCAACGTATCCTACGGTCTCCTCCATTAGGTTACACAGTGAGATTTCTATGGTTCACCTATGTGTCGTCTTGAAGCGACCATCCTTTCAGAGGGCCTGATCATAAGGGTCGAAACAATACAAACTCTAGTAATGGATAGGATTTCTTAGGTTAATATTCAATAGTTGTCTTTTCCTTCGGTAACCTATTGAAGCATACCTATGGGATCCAAAAATATGAGGGTCACACTTACGAAATGAATTAAGTTAGTTCATGAATCCTTGACTGAAACAACGATAGCTAAAAACTATAGGAATAAGAGTTATTCTGGTGTTAGTGATTGGTTGAGATTGTCTCAATTCAGGGGAGGAGTAGTTGATCACCATTCGGCGACTGTTACTCTAAACCTTTGAAGTATCATTGGACAACGAACATCAATAGTTTAATTAGGGATAAATTGATTGGATAATTAAGTAATGAGTTATGAAAAATATAACTAAAACGATCGATGGATTGTTGCATTTTTCAGCATGTCTTCTACAATCATATCTTTGCTTAAAAATGAGAAATTAACCGGTGAAAACTATGCCAAGTGAAAATCTAACCTGAATACGATTCTGGTTATTGATGATCTATGGTTTATCTTGACGAAATAATGCCCTCGAGTCCCCGCTCAAAATGCATCCCAAGTGTTGAAGGATGCTTATGATCGTTGGATGAAGGCCAATGATAAGGCCCGAGTCTACATCTTGGTAAGTCTGTCTGACGTTCTTACCAAGAAGTATAAGGCCATGATGTTTGCCCGCCATACAAGAGGAAATTCACTACTTCCCACCTTAAGGGTAAGTAGATGAGTATTCCCTTAAGTGGTGCTTCAGGACTTGAACAAATGGTCAATCCTTTCATTGGCCCGAGAGGGGTTTCTGTTTATTGGTTGGACTATAAACAGGTTGTTCATTAGAGAAGCACCAGTACTTAAGAAGTCAAAGGTAACCCAAGGGTAAAATGGTAACTAAACCCAGTTGGAGTTACGAACACTCGTGAAGGTTTAACTTGTTGTTATTGGTCCATATCCGTGAACACAAAAATATATTTGTAGTGAGAATAGTACTGTAGGTCTTTAATGAGTGTACCCACAATTAATGAATATTGATTAACTTAGTTAATGAGTTTAGCCAATTAATCTCATATCGTTGGAGATATCTACAGGTCCACCAAGTCCCCTAATTAGCTCACTAGAGGATATTTAAGAAGAATGATTTGAATTATTCAAATTAATTTGAGGAAACCATATATTAATGAGATTAATATATAATTGATTATGTATGTGATCTATAATTCAAATTAAATTGGAAAGTAATATTTGAATAAGATTCAATTAATTAATTCAAGTAAATTAGATTCACAAAAAATTAATTAATAGAGAAGTATTGCACATAAACATATATATTTATGATAATTAAATACATATACGTTAAATTGGATTTAATGTATAAATAGTTATTTAATTAATGTGCAGATTAAATTAAATAAGTGATACTTAATTGTGTGAATTAATTAAATAAGTGTTATTTAATTAATTAATTGTGGAAAAGGAAAATAGGAAAAGGATTAGGAAAAGGGTTTGATCCTTTTCTATATAAAGACCTCCCTATGGCACTGACAATACATAACACACAAGTATTATTGTGCAAAATTTTCCCTAAGGCACAAAGAGAATCCTCTCTACTCTCCAAAACCCTTTTCTTCTCTTTCTCTCCCTCTCCCAATAGTTGGATACCACTTATCCCTCTATTGGAATTCTAGAGAATAACGGGTTACTCTCGTGGTAGTGTTTGATGTTTGAGATTGTTTAAGAAATCGTTTGTGATCAAGATCGTTGGAACTTCAAGAGGATTGTTCGTGAAGCTTGGGAATCTAAAAGGTAAGAATGATTCTAATCTTTTCCCAAAGCATGCTAATTTACATGTTTATATTCGGTTTTAGTATAATGAACTTGTTTATGTAAAAATCGAATTGTGGGATGCAAGGCGTTCTCACACCAATACTTCTACTATGGAATTCGATCTCTTCATCTTCTTCCTTCGACATCATGGATCACCTCCTCAATCCTTCTTCCTTCCAATCAGTCCTCCTTGTACCTTATTTCCTTTGCGCTCGATATAAGTCTCGTCAAAACAATAGTATGTACATAAGCGAATGAGTAAGTCAAAATGCATGAAACTATGATAGATGCTAATAATTACGAAGCAGTCGGTTACTTGCTTTTTTGAGCTGAAACACATTCTTACTCAATGATTTATAAGATGGAGCACAAGAACAAGTCCATCTAGGAATTGCAGCTTTTTAGTAGTATTAATGTAATTTTTTTTTACTAATTGAGGACATTTTTGGACATTTAAGTACAATTGTTGGAATTTAAATCATTTAAGTGGAAATTAATATTGGAAATTAATTTCGGAGTTTGGTGTTGGAAATCAAGGGCAAGATTTGTTGTTTTAAAAATGGAAAGAAAGAGAATGGAAAAAAATAATAATAAAAATAATAAAGGAGAATAGGAAGGAAATAAAATAAAATATATTCATTTTCTTTTTCTTTCCTTTTTCTTTTTCCTCTTTTTCTTTCCCCTTCCTCCTTCTTCCTCACGCAGACGTAGCCTTTCACTCCCGCCGCCAACCTCGGCCAGAAGTTCCAACCTCCTCGCCGCTAACCGTTCTCGCCACCCAGATCTGATTCCAGTCGTTGTCGCGAGCCACCCGAGCGCTGAAGTCGATCACATCTGGATCGGATGCCGAGAGCTTCCTTCCAATCGAGCGCTCGTCCAGACTGTCGTCGCCCGAGCCCAAGCTGGACTTCACCGCCGCTCGTCGTGTAAGCTTCTGCCTAGCCGAATCCTTCGCCGCTCTCAGCCCGACCAGATTGGAGCCGCTGACGTCCTCCTCCGCCCAGATCCGAACCGAGTCTCTCCTCCATCGCCCACTACGTCGCTGCCGGCTGCTTCTAGCGCCACCAGCCCTGTTCGTCGCCAGGACCCGCCTACACCACTAAGCGATTTATTATTTTTTGGGCAAGATTTTGGTTGATCTAGTTTGATTGCCCATTTAGATTTTGGGTTAAAAATTTGTTATCTCTATATTTGGAATCCAAATCTAAGATTGGAGTACTTCGGAGTGCACAGCTTGGGATTCGAGTTCGTTCGGCAAGTATTTTTGGCCAGCGTTGTGACCCTTGTTGTTGATTGTTAGGCACCTTTTGGTTGTTAGAATGATGGAGAGTTTGGTTCTAGTTTCTCGAGGTTCCAAGTCGTCGTCCTTTGGGTTCTAAAATCTGCTAAGAGGAAATTTTAAGTCGAAATCTCGCTTGATCATGTTTTTTTGGGTAAGTTCATTGGTGATCCCTAAATTTAATTTGTATGTATGGATCTTGGTTCCAAGAATTTAAAATTTGTGTTATGTTCTGTATTAGGTGACTTAGTTCAGGGGTTTATGGTTGGAGATCATTAGCTTGGATTAAAAAATCGGAATTTGATTTCGAGGTAAGTAATCTTACTACTGGAACTGCCCATGGGCCAGGCTTTAGTATGACCTGGCACGAATTCTGATTTGTTTACATACACACCTAAGTACTTGATCGTTAGTATGTGATGGTATGTGTTTTCATATGTCGATGTCTAATCTGCTGGTGTTGAGGCATACTTGCATGTTGTGGATTTATGATGTAAGTTATACATGGATGATGTATAATATGTTATTAAGAAATATGTGTATGTGATGAAGCCATGGTATCAAGAATTTTTATGTATGTTTTAGAACGGTACAATATTGAATCTTAGCACGTTAAGATTGTGTGAATATCCTCATTGATTAGTTAGATGCTCACCAGTTTGTGTTTCCTTCGGGATTCACTAGTTTGTGTTTCCTTCGGGAGTCACCGGTTTTGTGTTTCCTTTGGAATTCACCAGTTTGTGTTTCCTCCGGGATTCACCAGTTTTGTGTTTCCTTCGGGATTCACCAGTTTTGTGTTTCCTTCAGGATTCACCAGTTTTGTGGGCATACTTAACTACAATAGGATAAGACTCAGTCTCTTGTCTGTTGTGTCATTGGTTATACTGTGCCATATGCGGGTATCTAGAGGACATAGATGCCTAGCCTGACCCAGTGGTGGGGCTACTTACTGAGTATTTCATACTCGTCTTTCTTATGTTTGATGTTTCAGGTAAGTGTAGAGATGCACCGGCATGGCACAGCGGAATTCGTGATCGTGTCACTGGAATGTTTTTACGCTTCCGTATCATGAGATTTAGAGTTCTTTTCATGTTTCTCTTAATGTTTAGTTTTGATGTTTGAAACTTATTATTAAGAATTGTTTTTCATATGTATTTATTAACCTTTATGATTTATGGGTACCCTATTATTGTTTTTAACAATTGCATTTCATAAATGTCTTTTGAACTTCTCTTGTTTTAGTTAGCATTTATTTCAAATAACTGAACGTTAGTAACGACCTTACCTAAGTCCTAAGGGGTCGGGTCGTTACACAGGCTTACTGACTTTGGTGGCTATAAACTTACTTGACGTGGATAAAATTTCATAAGCCCAGGCCTATAATATGGGATCTTTTGTTACACATACAGGATTAACACACATATTGAAGTGAAATGCAAACGAATGTACATATTTGGAATGCAAATGCAAATGCAAATCCCTTTATACAATAATATAAGGCATGATTAGCATTTTTTGCTTTCTTTGTCTTATGTGCCTCCTTCTTCCCGTGCATGATAATCTTCATGCTATTCAAGGTACGTTTAAAAAAGACGGACGACCAATCATAATGTCTAAAGACTTCAGGGTCATCAACAATCCCAAATATCTTCACATCAAATTGGGTCTTGTCTTTTTCAATCATCACCGTTTCGATAAATAATGTCAATGCAACCTTGACAGCATCTTCATCATTTGTAAAAGTGAACTTCTCGAATGCATTCTCCACGTCCTTGCAAGAACTATCCTTTATCTTTTAGGTCCTTCGGTCCAAGAATGAGTTGTCGCAGTCTCTCACCACTTGTTTCTCTTTCTACAATTTCCTTGGTCGGTCATATCCCAGTTATTAGATTAAGATCGTCTTGGGATAATGTTACCTTCTTCCCAATATGTTGAATGATATAACGTCTGGGGTTCACATTCGTTACCTCTCTCAACAGGAGATGGTGAAAAAGTTACCCATTAAATACAAGATAGATCTACGTCCAACAGTGGACCAAAGGTCGTTGTCCTAAACATTATCATCTACTCTTTTATCAACTTATTCTTAATAATGGATGCAGTTTTGTGGGCTTGGCAAGAAACTGTAACATGAAAATATTTCTCAGCAGGGACGACCATCTTAGCAACCTGTAACAAACGAATACATTACCACAATAAGTAAACGATCGCATAATAAAAACTAAATGATTGCATAATAAATAACTAAACAATCGCGTAACATAAAACAAAACAATCGGATAACAAACAACTAAACGATTGCATTACAAATACCTAAACGATCATGTAACAAATAACTAAACAATCGCATTACAAATACCTAAACGATCGCGTAACAAACTAACCGATCGCATTACAAATAGCTAAACAATCGCGTAACAAATAACTAAACGATCGCATTACAAATACCTAAATGATCATGTAAACACCACTAAACGATCGCACATTTTTTCTAAATGATTGCTTACGTTTCTCTAATCGATTGTTTAAAGAATACTAAACAGTCGCCTAGGATTATCTAAGTGATCTCTTAAGAACGAATACATGATCATTTAACAAAAGCTGATAGATCGTTTAACAAATGGTAGGTGCGAACCCTTTGCGAATCCTAAACGACTGGTGAGAATCCTAAATGAATATCAACATACATTCAAGGAGAAGAGTCACATACCTTTCAGAGATCGACGACGGTGAAAATGTGTACAAATGACCAGCGAGAAGGTGGCCAAAGCTAGGATGAAGATGGAAATGACGAGTCAGGTACGAAAGCAAAAACGAGAGCCAAAATCGCATAGTGAGAGAAGATGTAAGCGAAAAAGTGGGATGAACGATGCTTCATAGTGCGGTTTGAAGAGTTTTTTAAATTGGGGGTAAATTTTGTATTTCACAAGGACAACGTCAATCATCGATAAGTTTTTAGGAAGAGGTTATCCATAGAAATTTTTTTGAGAGTTGGGCCATGTCGTGAAATTTTCCATTCAAAAGACATATATTTACTTTAAAAGTCAGGAACATCTAATGAAATCACCACAATGTAATTGTTTAATAACTTATTGGTCAGCTTCTTTCTATTTTCTCCCATATATATAACTTTGTCTCCGTAACTCTTCTCTATTTCTTAAACCTATCGATTAACTCAACTCTCCCCTCTTAACTTTTCCCTCTAAAATTTCGTTCTCTAACTTTCATTCTAAAATTTCACTCCACCTCCCTAACTTTTTTCGTTATTTGTCTAACCCCTGTTTGGAACCACCAGACTTGGGAAGATTTCAAATCAGTTATCATGTGAAATGAATTCACTTGTTTGAGGAAAAAATAATAAAAATTTAAAAAAAATCAAAGAATTTGAAATCGGTTATGATTTTAAATCTTGTTTTTCCCAAATAATTTTTCGCAAATTTGGCTAGATTTGCAAGGATTTCGAACTTTAATAGTTTGTTTCCCAGTTTGCACCTTCTTTTTTCACGGTTGATCTCCATCGATCCTTTCTTTCAAACTCAATCATATCTAATCAAGATCAAACATAACCTATCCAACCAAAATAAAGAATGAAACAAAGAATCAAATCATATTAACCTGAAAAGTTTAAAGAAAGTTGTTGAGATTGGGCATCAACTATACTCCAAAGAAGCCCCTTTTCACTCCTTGGTTTGAAGGCATGGCATGTGGATGAACCTCTCGATGACTTTTGCGGGGACGGACTATAATAACCACCTCATAGTAAATACTATTTTGTAGCTATTTTCTAGTCTCCCTATAGTCAACACTCCGTTCTATTTTACATTCATCATTTTTTTATTCTTTGCTACCATGTTTACTATTTCCTTCTCAAACTAAACACATACTATTATAACTCAAACTAAAATAATCTACACCTAACCACAAATTATTATAACCTAACTATAATAACCTAAATTATAATAACCAACTTCTTGCCTCTAACGTCCCTTGAGACTATAATATCACCCCCAAGAAGTATGAAAGTTTTTCTTGTCCTGTTGGCGACTACGTCGAGTAGGAATGGTGTGTGCAGAAACGATAATGGGAAGGAGAGGGTGGCTAGAAGTTTTGATGAACGAAAAAGCTTGGAATGTGATTAGGGTTTAGACCAAAAAAATAATAATAATATGAAAAATAAATTAGGAAAAGAGAGAGAGAGTTAAAAGACCTATGTGATCGTTGTAATGTGAGAAAAGGAAAAGCGAGGAATAGCCTACTGCTAACGTGAAACAGGGTGCGTAGCCCTGGTTTTGTAAGCTTATTGATAGGTTGAATTTTAATTTCATGATCATAAATATAATGTTGGCATAAGTATAAGGGTAAATAAGTAATATGCTATACTTTTATTTCATTTCTCGTGAATATCCACACAACAAATTTTAATTTTAGGGATTTCAAAACAATTTAGTTCCATTCACAAACAAGAATTTGAAATAATTTCTGTTCAAATTCTAATGCCCAACAAAGCATAAATAAAAACAGAAAACAGTTACCAATCATACCTTGTTTTGGTCTCCAAAAGTTACATCATAACTTCAAACTAAATGAGTTATTAAACTTTATTTTTAGAAATTAAATAAAAATGAAAACATAAAAATGTGAAGAGAATTCAATGGTTTTCGAGGAAGGAAAAAACAGGGCGAAAAAAAGTGGACACTCAAATATCTAAAAACCCATTTGGTTGGAATTTTGAATTCTATTTTATGTTTAAATTCATCGAATTCTATTTTATGTTTTTAAATTCATTGAACTGAGCAAAAATATTTAGCAAACAATTTAAATCCTGTTTGTAAAGATCATTTTCAAATTCTGTGATCCAAACCATACAAATTTTGAAAACATGTTTATATTTTCATTATATCCAAATTTTAAATTTTAAAGTTTGAAGTGCAAAAATATATTAAATAAAGATTTAAAAAATATTTAAAAATATAATATACTATGTTATGAACTCAATTCATTTTTTAAAAATTAAAATATATATTACTAATTATATAATATTACAAAATATAGTAATTATATTTTTTTTAAGATAAAACTTGTTCATAAATAAATTAACAATAGTTTGTTGTCAACTAATATTTAGAGTAACTACAACTAGTTTCACGATTTATAAATTATTATCAAAGACAACTATTTAAATTAGAATTCAGTCTTTGAATCTACTACCAAATACGTATCTAATAACATTATATACAACTCCGGTTGCATTGAATCCTTGTTTTTAAATTCCTTACCAAACACAGATTCTAAATTTACCTGTCAAGTTTAGAATTGGATGTACGCATGAGAAACGAACTATACAAGCAAATTCAAATTATATAACCCAAGTAATGAAAGTTTTCTTTCATTCAACCTAAAAAGTAAAAGCCATGGCTCAAACTCAAACATGTCCAGTTTTCAGTCCCGTAAACAGAGGCTGCTTATCTACACATATCAAAGAACGAATTTAAGGCAGGGAATTTATGATAGCAATGGGCCAAGAATGTTCCATTTTCGCTAGCAATACAGAACAGTATACTGTCTCCTATTTTGGAAGTTTGAAATCCAGAAACTAGAATCAACATATTGATTAACTACTTCCATTTTCTATTGGATGATTGATTAAAAAAAGAAAAAGAAAAAAAAAGGTAGAGGAAGGACTAGACAATGAGATTACCAACCGTACTTTTTAAGCAAGTCCCTAGTTCTCTTCCTTGAGCGAGTAAAAACGATAACAACACAAGCTAGAATCCAAGGAGGGAAGTTCCCAGTGATATTAAATTTCTTCATCCACCCTTGTGAGTCTCGAGACAGAAACGTGATCAAAATGGTTATAACTGCCACGCCGAAAATGATCCTGGTTACCGGTTTGATCAGGGAATCCTGCAGTAAAGAGATGAAGGTATGAAGTTAGGCATTTGGTTGAATCTGATGTAGAAGAATGAATATAAACAGCATCGAACAAAATTAGTGCTCATCTCCATCAGTTTGCTAATAATAACCTACCGTGCTAATTGGAAATGAATGGAAATTAGCAGACTGATGAAGAAGAGGAGCCTCCAAATAGGCAAAGAACAAAAATAAGAATTTCTTGGATTGTTACAAGTCAAGAACAAAAGAGCATGGAATAGAACTACGATATAGCCAAGAGGAAAGAGTCACGTCCCCAGAACTACTCTATACTCAGCAAAAACCTGAATGCTCCATTCTAACCAAATAATACTTTGATTATAAATATATACACACATACATATACCAGTCAAGAAAAGATCGAGGGGGGCCAAGTAAACGTAGGGGAAAAAACAATCTTGGGGCAATTTGAGAAAGACGAAATCTTTGAAAACTGAGATCCATTGGATACAACGTGTAACCTCCCCAATTGAACTTCTTGACCATCCTAAGAGATAAAGATGTTAGCCTAGGAGAAAGACGAGTAGTAAATCCCAGATGCCGTTGAAGCCATGTGTTGAAAACTTTAGAACATAGCATACACACAGATACGGGGAATTTTGTGTGTATGCTAATAGTCAAGTGTACAAATGATTTTAAACTTGTATGAAAGGAAACAAATCATTTGTACAAATATTAACCAAACTATGGCTTGAACGTATTCTTTCTTAGCCCTTTATAGCGAAATGTGTTTTAAACTAATAAGAATATATATTTTTTTTAATTTAATGTAATATTTTGGCTGTACTGATCAAAAGTACTCCCAAAATTCTAAAAATGTTATTTTAAAACTGTTGATAGAAAGTCATTCTAAACTCGCTCGTGGGTCCAACGAAGCATGTAAACTGCAACCCAATATTTTCCAAAATCCTGGTATACTCTAAAATATCCTCTTCTTCATCGACAACCAAATCTTTCTGGGAATAGCAAAAATCCAAGAAGATGATTTTTGTTCTGAAACAGCAAATGTAAAACATTTTCTCCATCATACCATGACAAATCTAAGAGGGCGCAAAGCCAGCATCACCAAGGAGCGTTTGGAAAAAAAAAACTCTCCACAAATGAGCTGTTATTTAACATACTCCTGAACAGAATACGGTTCATATCCTCCAATGCCTTTCTGCAAATAAGGCACCATAATAACACAGGCACAAATGTTGTCAACCTCTTAAAGGCATCGGCAGTTTGGAGCTTCCCCAAGGATAATTGGCAAGAAAAGAAAATAACTTCACCTCCTCAGAGATGAACATCCTAAATCTTAGTGGATAAGGATAATGCAAAGAAGTTCATACAAGGAAGGTCGAGTATCTCTAAGACGAATAAGGCTATTCTATGAAGTGAATTCTGAAATAAGGACCCTCCATATAAGTAGGTGAAGGATAAAGTATACCGGGATGGACCTCATAGCGCAGTGGATAAGATATACTGGGATTGAATAGGTGCCAATACCAAATATTGAAGCGGGGAACATTGGAAAATAGCTTTCGAGAAGTTAGTGCTATTAGCAACATTACTAGCATCCGAAATATTGAAGTGAAGTCCATACTCATCAGATACAACCTTGTCCCAGAACCAATAAGCTATATCTCCATGAACCTAGGAACTCTCATCGCATTGTATCATTTGCTATTCTTCAGGAATAAATTTCCAAGTCTCAATCGGCTCTTACAGTTCGTTTCAATTCTGCTTTGAGTGAAAGCCCAGCTGAAGGATAAGCTTAGAGAGCGATCGCCTAAACTTACACCCACATATCATCAATTACGAAATTCATAAAAACATGTCATATTATCTTATAATTCTTATCATCATGACCTTCAATTCCTAAACCTCAACTCCAACCAAAGAAAACTCAAATGCATTGATACATATCATTAAACAAACAGCAGAAGAACACCCACCACAGCAAAAATTCTATCGAACGGTAATGCAACAAACTAAATTTCAAATTCAAACACTTAAAAAAACGCATATCTGTATATATATTTTTCCTTCCGCTTTCTTGACTTTGGTCAACCAGTTCCATCCTCAGTTACCAAAACCCCAGATGGATCAAATTTGCAAATCGAAATTAATAGAACAGTGAATGAACCTTTACCTTTGGCTCTCCGTCAATGAAAATTTCGGCTCCATCTCTGTAAGTCAGTATAGACCTGCCATTTCTAGGGTTGAATCGAATCGGGACGCCACGACCGGAGTCAGGTTTAAAGGCGAATACGGATTTGAACCCGTATTTTTCCAGAATATCTCGGACCTCAAGCTGGTCTTGGTCCCAACCACCAAGGCTTGATTTAAACACATCGATCGGACCTTTGCCCTGGCGATAAAGATGAATCTCAACCTCCGGAACCTTCGTCCTCACAATTTTGGAGTTCGGATTCGGATTCTGGCTCTCAAGAAGAGGTTGCAGCTCCGATTTCGAGCTTGTATCTTCAACTTCTCGGATTTCGCTCTCGCTCTGATCCATTTGGCGCCCTGTTTTTGATGTACGGTTGTGAAACTTTATTTGTTGGGAAAATGGCATAGATGCCCAAAGGAAAAAAATGAGATATGGGTATCCTTTTGAAAATTAATAAATTTTGGCCTTCATCAAGGTATGAAATTACCATTTAAACCTTAAATGCATTTTTCTTCTATTTTTGTTTTGCAGCGTTTTTTTTCCTTTTTTCCTTTTTTTCCGAGTTTCTTCTTCTTCTATCTTCCTTTTTTTCCGCAATTCTGTTTTTCTGCATTTCTGGTGCATTTCTTTTTCCGTTTTGTTTTACTTTTGTGTATTTCATTGCATTTCTTTTTTTTTCTTTTTTTTTTCTGCGTTTCTTCTCCACATGAACGTCAGTCACTCCACATAAATGTCAAGCACTCCACGCAAATGCCGACCTCTTCTCCCGAACGTCAGTCACTCCACTGCTCGCGTACAATTTCACTACTCCCAAATGCCAACCTCCATGGATTGGACATGAACGTTAATTTCACTATTAGGTGGCCAAGTCTTTAAAGGTATGAATCTTACTCCATCTCTCTATCTTTACTTTACCCTTATTACTTCACAATAGACATTGGTTCAAGTGAACTTCTGAATCAAGTATAGAGCATACACCATAGAGCATAGAGTATCGAGGATCGAGGATCGAGTAGCATGTAGCTAATATAGCATAGAGCATATAACAAATAGTATAGAGTATAAAGCATCGAGCATCGAGTATCAATGATCGAGGATCGAGTAGCAAGTAGCTAGTATATAGCTTAGAGCATACAATATAGGGCATAGAGCATAGAGCATCAAGTATCGAGGATTGAAGAGCAAGGATCGAGTATTAAGTATCAAGAAAACTTGTGAATCATAGCGTGTGAATGTTTTCAAGGTCGAATAAATAAATTCACAAGGTACTAACGTAAGCAGAAGACACTTTTCATTCAATTTAAAAAAGGTATCCATTTTTCTTTTGGCCCCCCAAAAAGAGATCATCCATACAAAAAACTCTTATTTGTTCTACACTCTACTTGGACAATTGGTCTCATTGCCCTTCTAAAAAAATGGTTATATTATTTTTGTTTTTTTTTTTTTAATATTTTGGTTGGGACTCGTTCAATTCTAGATATTTTCAAATGATTTTTCTTTTTTCAAATGAATTGAATTTTAGAGCATTTGTGCTATCCATTTTGGAAACATATTTATTATATTTGTTTCGTTGCATGAAAATAATGATAAAAGTGTGAGTAAACAAAATAAAATAGATTTAACGAGAAATAAAGAAGAGGGAAAGTGTGAGTCGAATGGTAGAAGAGGGAGAGGATTTGAGGGTAGGGGTCGGGGAATACAAAGAAGGACTAATAGGCATGGGGAGGAGAGAAGGCGTAGAGGGAAGAGGAACCAAATCGGGGGGGGAGAAGATTATTGGAGGGAAGGAAATGGTAGTGCATAAAGGGAAGGATAGTAGTTCGGGTCGGTGAGAGGGGATAGTAGTGACCAAGAGGGTGGGGAAAAGAAGAGTATGGAGGTAAAGGGAGGAGAAAATGGTGGAAGGGAGAAGGAGACTAGTATGGAGAGGGAGCATGTAGAAGTAGGAAATTCAACAGTTGGAATATCTGTGAGGCCAATAGATTGTAAGAAACGGGGACATCGCAAATTCCACAAACCAAAATGTCCAACTATGGACTATTCTCGACAAAAGGGAAGCGAAAATTGAATGAGGAAGTGAAGGTGGATGATAAATTGTAGACATCAGCTTGAAAGAAGCAGCGTGTCGAGAAGGCAGGTTTAACTAATATTGTATCGGTGGAGGCTTAGGATGAGCCTCATCGAATACAATGAAAATTCTATGTTGGATCGCTTGGGGAACGAGGAGCCCTAGAGCATTTAATGACCTCAAAGACTTGGTGGTCAATAGAAAACACTAGTTATTTTCTTATCGAAAACAAAGTGTGGTGTTAAAAGATGGAAAATGTAAAAAGTTGGCTACAATTCGAGAGTTGTTTTACTGTGGAGTCTAGTAGGAGTGGGAGAGATAAACATCAAGTTGTTTTTTAAAAATCATATCGATTGCTCTATATGTTGGGAGTTTAAGCTATGGAGATTATCTAGTTCATATGGTAATATGAAGAGTTAGAACAAAGTCGTAACTTGTGAACTGATCAGACGATTACATAACAATGATGAATCTAATTGGGTGATTGGAGGTGATTTGAATGAAATCTATGTGGGGCAGTGAGCATAAAGACGGCTCTGCCCGAAACAAACCTGGGATGGAAAGACTATGAGATGTGGTCTTTAGTGTGGGTTTGAGAGATGTGGGTTATATGGGATCTCAGTTTACATGGTCAAACAAATGGATAAATGTCAATCCAATTATGAAGAGACTTGATAGATTTTTGGCCCATGATGGCTTCTCAAAGAAGTTTCCATGGCTGCGAGTTAGACATCTCAATTGGTACTTGTCGGACCATCGACTTATTGGTCTTGAGCTTAATAAGGGTGCTGGTAGAGATCAAAATAAAACAAATAGGAGATAACTTCGTTTTGAAAATGCTTGGCTAACTGATGAGGCATGTGGAAAAAGTTATTGTTGAAAGTTGAAACATGAGAGTGATGAATGGAAGCAACATCGATCCCTCATTTCCTACTTTACATAGGGTTATTCAAAATTATTCCCAAGTCCTTCAGGATTGGGGTTTATCCAAACCGCAAAATTACTCAAATGAGTTGGTTCGCCTTTGGGACCAAATCCAGCATACAATGGATAACCCATCTGGCCTAGATTTTAAACTTATTCATGGGTTAGAGAAACAACTAGAGGATAAACTCATGGTTAAACAGATCCAAAGAATGCTGGTTAAAATGGGGCAATAGGAATACCGAATGGTTTCGTCATAAGACTTCTATGCAGCAATAGAAAATTTTTTTATCAGGGGGATAAATGATTGTTCTAGAAGATGGGTTACTCGAAATGAGAAGATGGAGGATATTTTTATTTAGTATTTCGCAAAGTTTTGGAAGTTATTCATCCCTGTGTGTCTGAAAAGATAAACTTTTATTTGTTGTAGAATTTCATAGAGGATGAAGTGAAGGGTACACTGTTTCAAATGGGTCTTATTATAGCTCGTGGGGATTCCCAGCTTTGTTTTATCAAAATTTTTGGAATGAGGTTAGAGGAAAGTCAGTCAGTGCTTGTCTGGAGATTTTGAATGAAAAAGCTTATATGAAAAGGTTCAACAATACATCTATTGTTCTTGTCCCCAAGAAATCACTCGAGGCTTCTGATTTCCAACCTATAAGTTTGTGTAATGTGGTGTATAAGCTGGTAGCCAAAGTTATGGCTAATAGATTGAAGCATGTCTTTCCCTAAGTGATCTCAAAACCTCAGAGTGCTTTTATCCCTTGTAGACTTATATCTAACAACATTCTTATTAGTCGAGAATGTCTACATTATATTATGAACAAAATACTTAGGAAGGTTGGTTTGGCAATTGTTAAGTTGGATATGAGTAAAGCATACGATCGGGTGGAGTGGAGGTTTTTGGAGATCTTAATGTTAAATATGGGTTTCCACCCTTTATGAGTGAATCACTTAATGGATTGTGTGGCTACAGTGAGTTTTTCAGTGTTAGTAATGGCAACCATTCTCCTACTTTTCTCCCCAACCATAGGTTAAGGCAAGGTAATCTTTTATCTCCTTGTTTGTTTTTTTATGTGATAAAAGCTTGTCTTCATTGTTTAACGCTGAGAGGAGGAACAAAAATCTCATTGGTTGCAAGATTGCAAGGAACAGTCCAAGTATCTCACATTTATTCTTAACGGATGATAGCTCAGTGTTTTGAAAAGCCTTCCCTGAGATTTGAAATCGAGCGAAGGAAATTCTCCATGTTTATGAATAGGCATCGAGTCAACGCATGAACTTTAATAAATATGTTGTTTTGTTCAATTCTAATACTCCCCCTATTGTCAGGCTAATCTGAGGAGTTATATGCAGGTTAAAGTTGTTTCGGATTTAGGAACTTATCTTGGCCTACCTTCTCGCCCATCCAGGGACAAATGTTGGGATTTTCGAGCCCTATGAAAGAAATTTCAAAGAGTAGTGGCTACTTGGAAGGGATCCTTATTTTTAGTTAGAGGTAAAGTGATGTTGATTAAAGTTGTGGCTCGGGCTTTACCAACTTATGCCATGTCTCGTCTAAAGCTCCCTAAGTCCTTGTGGGATGAGATGGCTAGGCATATGACCCAATTTTGGTGGGATTCCTCTTCAATTAGGAAGAAAATTTACTGGTTCATCTGGAAGTTTATGTGTTTTCCTAAAGATAAAAGGGGGTTAAAATTTAAGGATTTGGATGGCTTTAACCAAGCATTACTTGCCAAGCAAGCCTGAAGGTTTATTCATTACCCTAACTCTTTTATTGCTTACCTATTCAAAGGAAGATATTTTCATGATGTGGATTTCTTGGAGGCTAGGGTAGGGAATAGGTCATCGTATGTTGAGAGAAGCATTTGTTGTGTTCCAGCATCCTTGGATTCCAAGGGAAATTGCCTTTAGGGTCTTATCCCAATCGATTGATGGTGTGCTTGGGCATAGTGTGTGATCTATTGACTGAGGATAGTGGTTGGGATGTGAGTAAGATGAGGCAATGCTTATGGGATATTGATGTTGACAAAATCCTTTCGATTCTAATTTGTAGAACAATCATTCCTGATTGTTGGGCATGGCATTTTACAAAAATGGTATTTTTACTATTAAGAATACATACAGGGTGTTATGGAAATCAGAGTCATTCCTCTTCCTCGAATGAAGGCTTGTTGGGGTTGGTGCTCTAAATCTCATAGGATCCTATAGTTTGTAATTGTATTGTACAAACACCTTGAAGGAAATCGAATTCGCGATTTCCATGAGCAGCGGAAGAAAGATAATTCTAAATCACAATCATGAATGAACAATACATTTACAGTCGACTTCAAACAAACGGTTATACAATTCATACAGAAATTACAGCATGAAAAACTCAAATGAACAAAGAGACAAACTCTATGAACATTTGAAGATGCGTCTCCACGCTCCATTGTGCACGACCACTCGAACAACAGCTACCTCGAACACTCGATCTACACGACCGCAACACAACAGCACGAACACCACGCTCGTCCTCAGAAATTGCCTCAACCACAACTCCTCAGCAACAACATGAACGGCCTCCAAAAAACCTCGACGGTGTCGAGTTGAGTCTGACACCATCAACAAGGCTACCTTGGTATTCTCGGTGTGAGAATTCAGAGGGTGGGCTCTGTACAGACTTGGTATAGGGCAGACAAATGAGGAAACACCGATCGTGTACACGACTGGACAAGTGGGAGATGGCAGAGACCAATCGTATAGGTCGATGCCCAATCGTTTAGATAAAGCTAAGCGATCGTCTAGCAAAAGCTATACGATCATTTAGCTCGATCTATCACCTACAGACACTACACGATCGTTTACTTTGGACAAGCGATCGTCTAGTAAAACTATATGATCGTTTAGTAAATACTGTACGATCGTTTAGCTCGTCCAGCCTCATTTAGTAAATCTGTATTTACTTGATGACTCTGTGAGTTTCTTTTGCGAGAGAGAAAAAACTTTTTATGAAAACTTCAACATTTGTAAATCATTTTTTTGAAAATAGAAAAACCATTTTCCTTTTAAACTCACGGTTACCATGAATCCAATAACCACCCACTCCTTTGGTTATTAAAGAAAAATAATTAATTATCCAATAATTAATATTATTATAGATATAAATGATAACCAACTTATCATACTATATTTATAACCTATAGTTTTAATATTTCATCTCATAAACATATAAACCATAGTTCTTTTTCTATTCCATGGTACTTAATGTAAATCTCATTTACATCAATCATCCACTAGATGTATCTCATATATTATATCGATTATATCATATATAATCAAAATAACTCTTGTCAATTTGAACATTTCAAATCAACACCAAGAACTAATCCTCAACTGAATCCATTGAGCTACCAAGGGGACCTTATGGACCTATAGCTCGAAGCTCCAACGGTACGTGAATAACTGACTAAACTCTTTAGTCACAGAATCCACCGTTCGTTAACTGTCAGGCATTCCACTAAAGACCGACAGCTGAATTCTCCTTACCACAGATATATTATGTGTCCATCTTAACCAATCAACAGTGCGAAAACCCTTTACAAATTGCTCATAAGTATAGCTGGGCTAATAGCCGTTATGTCCCTGTAGTTACATATGTCTCCTTAAGTACTATTGATCCCTCTAAGAACATAAGTCATAGTCCTACTATGACTGAGTCTTCTCTTCCAAAGAGAAGTTGTGGCCACTATGTTCAAGCCCCGGAATAAGCCTTTAAGGGAGCAATCTCTCTACTTATTCTTGCTTCGGGAAAGGAGTGAATTCCATCTTGTGGATTGAGTTCCCAGCTCCCAAATCAGACAAGTTCCCAAAAAGATAGGCATGTTGAGTTGGCAATCTGGCCACTCTCACCCATAATAATCAAAGGACCGCCTTCAAAGACATGAGTTCCCAAACACTCAGGACTGAGGTCGTGTCACCTATGGTCATTTAGGTGAGATGTAAGTCTCTAGTATCAACGACGTTATATACAGAGTCTAGTAATCTCATGATTCAGGTCTTATGCAAACTCTTTGTATAGGACACCTCCACTCGTACGTCTCCATATGAATGGTTAGGATCTACCATATGTGGTAGTTTACAACACTTGCAAACCTCTACAAAGCGGGTCGTATCCGTAGTATCACCAGGATCAGGTATCCCACCTTAATCCTTATACTACAGACCTATTTAGGTTATCACTTAAGGCATGATCCACTTGTATATCACATATACATGCTTAAGTTCACATAAGATAACCAAGGATCTTTGTTTATTGGATATGAGTAAATACCAGAATTAAATAACACTTATTTTATTCATTAAACAATGTGTATCTTTACAAAACAACGAGACTCCGGGAGAATTAGGACACCAATCCCAACACATCTTACTTACCTAATAAAATATGTGATATTTTATTTGACATTTAATTGTATTAATCCACAAACTAATAAACTAACATCAAGATTAAACATGTATTTAGAGACATACGGGTGGATCATGTTTAAGTGATAACCTAAATAGTTTGTAGTAGATGGATAAGATTGGATACATTATCCTGGAGACACTACAAGTATGGCCCGCTTTGTAAATGTTATAATTGTTGTAAAGTGCTACAAATGATATGATCTTGATCATTCATGTGGAGACATGTAAGCAGGAATATTCTATACAAAGGAGTTTGTATAAGATCAGACCACGAAATGACTAGTCTCATTATATAACGTTGTTCGTAATAGAGACTTACATTTCACCAAGATGACCATAAGTGACATGAATTGAATCCTGAGTGAGTTGTGAACTCCTGTCTATGAAGGCGGTCCTTTGATTTGTATGGGTGAGAATGACTAAATTGTCGACTCAACAAGCCTACCATTTTGGGGATTCATTTGATTGGGAAGCTAGGAACACAGTTACACAAGAAAGAATTCACTCTTTCTCAGTGTCGGGCTAAGTAGATAAATTGCTCCCTTAAGGGCTGATTCCGAGGCTTGAACAATGTAATGCCACACTCTCTCCTGGCCCAAAAGGGATTTGGTCATAATTTGACTATGATTTATTGTTCATTAGAGGGATCGGTGGTACTTAAGAAGTTAGATGTAACTACAGGTGCAAAACGATAATTTTGGCCCAACTATACTTACGAGCAATTTGTGAAGGTCATCGTTTGTTGGTTGGTTATATTAAATGGACACAAACATATATCTGTAGTGTAAAGAGTGCAACTGTCGGTCTTTAGTGGAGTGCTCGACAATTAACGAATTGTGAATAATTTAATTAAAGGAGTTTAATTAATAATTCATGTACTGTTGGAGCTTCAAGCTACAGGTCCATGAGGTCCCCTCTGTAGTTCAACGGGAATTAATGAGAATCAATTTTTGGATTAATTTGAATTGTTCAAATTGATTGAGGGAATTGATTATATGTGATATAATTGATTTAATCTAATTATATATGATATAATTGAAGGATCTCATATCTAAAAGTTCCATGAACGCGTTCGGATCGCTCCGATCTCACAGTAACCAAAATAAAACAATATACATTCAACATATACAGTTATGCAAACAAACATTAATTATCGGCATGATAAGACAAAGATATATAACAAGGGAGAGAGTTCCATACCAGTTGAAGACAGTCTTCACACTTCGGAACTCCAATGCATCGAAACCCTCCAAGCGATCTACCAATGCCCAGTGAAAACGTCAACAACAGCAGCACGAACAACTGCAAACCCACGACCACAACGGGGACGACACCACCACTAAAGAGCCCCGAATATTATCGGAATAAAAACCCAAAGGGTAGTCTTTGGTGAATTTGGTAGAGAAGTGAGGAAACACGAATCATGTAGTTGATAAGCAAGTGGGAGGGAAAATGACGCTATCGCATAGTAGGAGTGCTTATCGTTGAAGAGGAGCTACACGATCGTGTAGGATTTAGTGAACGATAGTTTAGAAAAAGATACATGATCGTTTAGTAAAATGGCACACTATACGATCGTTTAGAGAAGCTATCCGATCGTGTAGGCGACAGTGTGTGATCGTTTAGTGCGAGGTGGACGATCGTTTAGGCGGAGAAGAGCTATCGCATAGTCTCTCATTTTACGTAAGCGATCGTTTACAAATCTACAACGCGCGTTCAATTTCTTTTCTTTTGAACGACGATTCAAAATGAAATGATTTCATTTTTATTTCATCTGTTACAATAACCGACGGTTTTCCACTAACCCACATCCAAACGTGATTTTTTGGCATAATTAATAAATAAATATAATCATATTATATTTTTATCCTATAGTTTGATATCACATATCTACTATACTATTTTCTCCTTTACTTGATATAAATCATATTTATATCTAATTTCCTCCAAAATAATGTATCTCATACATTTAGCCAATTATATCATATATAATTAACTAGTCAAATTATATCATATATAATCGAACTTCCTTTTGTCAATTTGAACATTTCAAATTAACCCAAATACTGGTTCTCAACTTTATTCAAGCTACCCAGGGGACCTAATGGACCTGTGGCTCAAAGTTCCAACAGTACATGAAAGCTGACTAAACTCTTTAGCCACGAGATCCACCATCCGTTAACTGTCAGCCATTCCACTAAAGACCAACAACTGAACTCTTCTTACCACAGATATATTTTTGTGTCCATCGGATATAACCAATTATGAGTACGATGACCCTTCATAGATGCTCGTAAGTACAGTTGGCCCAAATTATCGTTATGCTCCTATAGTTACATCTCACTCCTTAAGTACCACTGATTCTTCTAATGAACAATACAACATAATCCAACTATGTGTGAACACCTCTCGGGCCAAGAAAATGTGTGTGGCGCCACATCGTTTAAGCCCCAGAATCAGACCTTAAGGGAGTTATCTATCTACTTACCCTTGCCTCTGGGAAGGTGTGAATTCCATCTTGTGTAGCTGAGTTCTCAGCTCCAAAATCAGACGAATCCTCAAAATGGTAGGTTTGAATCGAAGAAATGGTCACTCGCACCCATAAAAATCAAAGGACTACCCTCAATGGCAGGAGTTCCCAACTCATTTAGGATTGAGGTCATGTTACCTATGGTTATCCTAGTGAAGTGAAGTCTCTGTCGTGAACGGTATTATATAACAAGACGTTAACACTTCGTGGTCAGGTCTTATACAAACTCTTTGTATAGGACGCCCCCGCTCGCATGTCCCTGACATGAATGATCAGGATCAGACCATCTGTGACAAGTCACAACACTCGTGACCATTCCATAAAGCGGGCCGCATCTGTACCGTTACCAAGATAAGATTTCCCTCCTGTATCCATATACTACAGACCATTTTGGTTATCACTCAAGACATTATCCACTTGTATGTCACCACATACATGCTTGAGTCACATACAGACAACCAGGGATTTTCTATTTATTACTTTGTGGTAAAGCAAATAAAACAAGCAACTGAGCAAAATACAATATGTGAAGTAAATATCATATATTAACAACACAAGTATTCGTACAAACCGTTTACAAACTATAAAACACAAGACTTTAGAGCATCAACTACGACAATCTCCCACTTGTCCTAAAGCGAAGTAGGGTGTACAAAAACTTAGTACAAAACAATAAACTAGGGCATAAAAGCCCAGTACAAGAAAATCTCCCACTTGCCCTAGTCCAACCATGGGCTATCCTGTAGACCCATGCTCTGTAGGTGACCCTCAAACACTGTAGCTGTGAGAGCCTTCGTAAACGGGTCAGCAACATTAAAATGACCTGGGTTAGACTAATCCGTCTCAACTCCTCAACCTCTTGAGGCGTCTTAGGACACATTTCCTGAGACAAAGTGACTCCATACCTGAACGGCAGTAGGCCGCTCCTGAAGTCCTGCATCGAATACTTGAGCAACATTTTATCAATGTACGATGCCTAAGACAGTGCTAGTACTTTGTTCCTACGATCCCGAAAGATCTGTATACCTAGAACAAACTGCCTCTTCCAAATCTTTCATTTGGTATTGGGTTGCTAGCTAGTCCTTAACTGCAATCAGTAGACCTACATCATTCCCAATGAGTAAGATATCGTCTACGTACAACATTAAGAAGACTACTGAAGCGTTGATGATCTTCTTGTAGACACAAGGTTCATCAACGTCGCCATCTCGGTCAACATCCTCCATCGCCTTCTTATAAGACAACGGATCCTCAACGTCACCATCTGCTACCATAGCAAGGATTTCTGTGAAACCCAGATAGCGAACGGGTAGGGTCACAACCCTCCCACTACATCGAGGTTCCCTCAACTCTTGAGGTGGAACCGACCTACTGGATGAACTCCCATCAACAACCCTTGCTGATGTAGCATGCTCTTCAAAAACTCTTGTTGAAGTTTCAGTAGTTTCATTGGAAAACTCATGCAACACGACTTTGCTTCGTGGACTGTGCTTCCTTATATGATCCTCCTTCAGAAAAGTAGCGTTTGTTAAAACAAACACCCTATTTTCTGTTGGATCATAAAAATAACCCCCTCGTGTACCTTTGGGGTAGCCTACAAAGAGGCATAACCTCGATCGTGGTTCCAACTTCTTGGGATTAGCCTCAAGTACATATGTAGGGCAACCCCAAATTCGGAAGTGACGTAATCTAGCTTTACGCTCGTTCCACAACTTCAGAGGTGTTCTTGCAACACTCTTGGAGGGAACACAGTTGAGTATAGATACCGTAGTCTCCACTACAAAACCCCAAAAACAAGTCTGGTAAGGAAGCGTAACTCATCATCGAGCAAACCATGTCTAATAAGGTTCTATTTCTCCTCTTCGCTACACCATTCTATTGAGGTGTACCCGGCACTAAGAGTTGAAAAACGATTCCATGTTCTATCAAATAGTCCTGAAATATCGAGTCCAAAAACTCTCCACCTCGATCCGATCGAAGTGTTTTAATCTGTCTATCTAATGCGTTTTCAACTTCAGCCTTGAACTCTTTGAATTTTTCAAAGGATTCAGACTTCTGTTGCATAAGATAAACATACCCATACCTGGAGTAATCATCATAAAACTGATAAAATACTCATAGGCACCTCGGGCTTGCACATTCATAGGACCATAAAGGTCAGAATGTACTAACTTAAGAGGCTTCTTGGCTCTATAACCTTTTCTAGTAAAAGGTCGTTTAGTCATCTTACCCTCAAGGCAAGATTCGTACACTGGTAAAGAAATTTCTTCTAACTCATTTAGAAGTCCATTCTTCACCAATTTCTCAATCCTATTGGGATTAATGTGCCCTAAACGAAGATACAAAAGTTGGGCATTTTCTTTTGGAGAAATTTGTCGACGTTTTGTTTGAGTTACGACAGTTCTAAACAATTCAATATCATGGAGGGAATTAATGGCTAATGGCCTTAGCACATATAAATTCGATTCCAGATTTGTTGTGGAAATAAAAACACCATCTTTTTGAATAAACGCTTTATTCACATTAAAAGAGATAGTATATTTACATTATAGAAATGAGGTTCCTCTTTAGTTCAGGAACAATATATTCATCAAGTAAAACAAGAAACTTATTCTGTAAAGCTAACTGGAGTCCTCCCACTGTCACAGTTGAGATGACGTTCCCGGTGCCAGCTCGCATCGTCATCTCACCAGCTTCCACCTATCGCCAAGATCTAATCCCCTAAAAAGAAGAACAAACATAGTTAGTGGCGTCTGAATCAATTATCCAAGCAGAATCATCATTCTCCACCAAACAAGTTTCAAGCACAAGTAAATCACATTTACCTTTATCAGCAGCCTTGGCTGTTTTCTTCTCTTTCAGATACCAAGGACAATTCCTTTTCCAATGTTCAACTTGGTTGCAGTGGAAACAATTTCCCTTAACAACTTGTGGATGCCTACTTGGGGCGACAGGCAGTGGGTTAGCAGGTGCCTTCCCTTTACCCTTACCACCATTCTTCTTCTTCCCCTTTACAGAGTTAGAAGCAGAAGGTGCAGACTTCGTTCCTGAG
>NC_052352.1:40137581-40232663 GCF_009727055.1 Benincasa hispida
CCTCATGCATAAGCTGTTCAGACGGTTGTCCAAACATCCCCTGCAGGGACTCCATGATCTCACGTGCTGAGACCATAGGCTCATGTTTCTTGGCCAAGACTTTAGAAAGACTTGCCAAGATGTAGGCTCGGACCTTCTCATTCGCCCTTGTCTATCGCTCGTATGCCTCCCGAATATTTCGAGTGGCATTAGGAGTTGGAATAGGAGGACAAGCCTTCGTGAGAGTGAACATGAGATCCTCGATGATCAAGATCGTTGTGATCATGTGTTTCCATGTTGCGAAATTATCGTTAGTAAGTTTTTCAGCACATAGCAAAGCCAACGTGGTTGTTGCCATTTTGAAAATGTTGCTAAAAATGCAAATAAAACTTTATTAGATTTTGCTAAACCACTTTTAAACCAATCAGTTTTGCAAAACAGTTTCAAGAACCCTAAGTTATAGACTTCTATTTTGCAATGATGCCCCAGTGAGGCAGGACAAACGCCACCGGTAGGGTGATCAGTTGCCTCTTCGCTGAGATGAGACATTCTCAACCATTAGGCAGAACCAACTCTTGAAACTGAACCTAACAACCACCATTTTTTGGTCCAGAATCATTAATCTTTAACTATTCCGCGTAAGTGTAACCCCTCGCTTTTGGTGCCAGAGTCCTGCCCTAATAAGCCCATTGTAGGGAAGAAGCAGATTAGGACAAGTGACTAAGTTACTTTATCCTCTTTCAAGAGATCAAATAAAGAAACATGCAAAACTGCCATCCTTTAGGGGGACACTCCCAGGGTGCCTCGAGGCGATGTGCAGTAACGTTATTCAACCTAACGAGGAAGACCGAGGGATATGTTGTCGCACTTTCCGCTCCCACTTACTATGAACACTCTCTCCATCCACCTTGATATTAACCTACCCAAACACCATCTGTTGGGGGGACACGCCAAAGGTGTCGCGAGGCCGAGGATAGATCTCACGGTGTGGACTATTTAGGAGAAACATGAAAGGTTTAAGTGAAACATCTTATGCCCCAAGTACCTCCCACTGAATGTTCTACCTAGNCACGGTGTGGACTATTTAGGAGAAACATGAAAGGTTTAAGTGAAACATCTTATGCCCCAAGTACCTCCCACTGAATGTTCTACCTAGGGGTTCATTAACCTAGACAATCCGGCTACTGATTTTAGTCTAAGTCATCTTTTTAAACTATGCTCGTAAACAATGTTTGTCTATGAAATATGAACAAGTTCAAGTAGTCACATTTAAACACTTTAATGGACTGTCTTTAACTTGCATGCATGCATCAAATCTATCTAATTCACCTTTTCAGGTAAGTTCCCAGGTAGGGGTGTTACGTTTCTGTCAACTTAAATACCCCAGTCTAGACAAAAGATCGCTTATAGATAGATTTACTACACTTTAACCTTTTATTAGCCAATTTAATCCTATTAAACAGATTAAAAGATTAAAGCCTTTGGGTTTCTAATCATATTAGAATCGTGATCTTAGGTCTATGTGATCCAAGTTTTAAACACTTTAAAACCATGAATTAAACTTAAGTGAGCATGCATGTCTTTCTTATTTCTTTTAGTTCTAATTTCTCTTTAACTTTTAAAAAGAAACAACTAAAACCATTGCGCACAACGAGGCATTTATAACATTTATAAAGTAACCTATGTGTCATGCTTCATGAAATGTTCGGTCATTCTATATATAACTTTTATATAACGTGTAACAACCAAGAAAACATGCTATCATTCACCCTTATACTATAACATTTATAATATAAAGATGATGCATGTCAATGCTTTTTATGCATGCATAAATATAACTCTTATATTATATGATACATGAGCATGCTTTTACATAATTAAATCATACTCCTCTAAATTATAACAATTACAATAAAAAGATGATGCATGACCATTGCATAACCTAAGGTGGGATTTACTATATGTACATACCATATGACATATAAAAACATATATCGCATATAATAAATAAAGGATTAATGGACTGGGATGAGCCCTTACAAAAATTAGAATGAAAAAACCTATCTATTACATTTTTCATCGAGCAAACCGGTTCACAAGCAAACTGGGTCTTGAACTGCCAGGAGGTCTTCATCGTGTAGTAAACTCCAGTAGGTAGACGATCATTCAGTTCAAACTAGACTATAGGAGCATAAGTAAACGATCGCGTAGACGACGACGAGGCTGTAAAGCCTGATCGTCTATCGTGTAGCGCGACGACAGGTAAACGATTTACCTTGCGTTACTAAGCGATCGTTTAGTCAGTTACTAAGCGATGAAGCTTGCTGACCTAGATCGTCTAGCACGCACAATTTAAACGATACGCGAGCATCTCATCGTCTACACGATGCGTGTAACCAGGTAAATGATTTACCTTGCGATGCTAAGCGATCGTTTAGTCAGTTACTAAACTATGAAGCTTGCTAACCTAAACGATCGTCTAACGCGCATGCATTAAACGATACTCAGTGACCGCGTACCCGATCGTCAACACGATATGATCAACTCTTGATCGCATACCCCATCATTTAAACGATGTGTTCAGCCACGATCGCGTACTCCTTCATCTTTACGATACGATCAATAGTGATCGCGTAGAACATCTTCTGCACGATGCGATCAACCCTAGATCAGCTCCTTCTTCAAAGAACTACAACACTTGCCCAGATCACGTACCACTCTTATGCAACGCTTGCACAGATCTGCTTCTTCGAAGAGCGACTCAAAACTTCAAACAAACTTTGAATACAGACTCGATAACGATTATTACTGCCCAAAAATGCAGGGGCCTTTACAAACAATCGTAAATGTAAAAGGATCTAAATCAAAACGAGGCTAATCATCCCGAAAACATCCATTGATCCACACATCCACAAAAAAAATTTAACCATTAAATCAGTTTAGAAATGCACCCACCATGAATGTATATCTCATTTCGTTGCAACAAATAAAATCGGAGTATCAGAACCTGGCTTTGATACCAATTGAATGATCTCATATCTAAAAGTTTTATGAGCACCTTTGGATCGCTCTGATCTCACAGTGACCGAAATACAACAATATACATTCAAACATACAGTTGTGCAAACTAACATTAATTATCGGCATGCTAAGATAAAGATATATAACAAGGGAGAGAGTTTCATACCAGTTAAAGACAGTCTTCACACTTCGGAACTCCAAGGTAGCGGAATCTTCCAAGCGATCTACCAACGCCCAGCGAAAACGTCAACAACAGCAGCACGAACAACCGCAAACCTACGACCGCAACGGGAACGACACCACCACTAAAGAGCCCCGGGTATTCTTGGAGTGAAAACCCAAAGGGTGGTCTTTGGTGAATTTGGTAGAGGAAGGAGGAAACACAAATCGTATAGGCGATAAGTAAGTGGGAGGGAAAACGATGCTATCACATAGCAGAAATGCTTATCGTTTAGGAGGAGCTATACGATCATGTAGGATTTACTAAACGATCTTTTAGGAAAAGGTACACGATCGTTTAGTAAAATCGGCACACTATACGATCGTTTAGAGAAGCTATCCGATCGTGTAGACGACAGTGTGCGATCGTTTAGCGCGAGGTGGACGATCGTTTAGGTGGAGAAGAGCTATCGTATAGTCTCTCGTTTTACGTAAGCGATCGTTTACAAATCTACAACTCGCACTCGATTTATTTTCTTTTGAACAACGATTTAAAATGAAACGATTTCATTTTTATTTCATCGGTTACGATAACCGACGGTTTCCCACTAACCCACGTCCAAACGTGATTTTTTGGCATAATTATCTTATAATTAACCAATTAATTAATATAATCATATTATATTTTTATCCTATAGTTTGATATCACATATCTACTATAGTATTTTATCCTCTACTTGATATGAATCATATTTATATCTAATTTCCTCCAAATTAATGTATCTCATACATTTAGCCAATTATATCATATATAATTAACTAGTCAAATTATATCATATATAATCGAACTTCCTCTTGTCAATTTGAACATTTCAAATTAACCCAAATACTGGTTCTCGACTTTATCCAAGCTACCCAGGGGACCTAATGGACCTGTGGCTCGAAGCTCCAACGGTATGTGAATAGCTGACTAAACTCTTTAGCCATGAGATCCACCATCCAAGCATTCCACTAAAGATCGACAACTGAACTCTTCTTACCATAAATATATTTCTGTGTCCATCGGATATAACCAATCATGAGTACGATGACGTTTCACATATGCTCATAAGTACAGTTGGGCCAAATTACCGTTATGCCCCTGTAGTTACATCTCACTCCTTAAGTACCACAGATTCCTCTAATGAACAATACAACATAGTCCAACTATGTGTGAACACCTCTCGGGCCAAGAGAAGATGTGTGGCGCCACATCGTTCAAGTCTCAGAATCAGCCCTTAAGGGAGCTATCTATCTATTTACCCCTGCCTTGAGGAAGGGGTGAATTCCATCTTGTGTAGTTGAGTTCTTAGGCTTCCCAAAATCAGACGAATCCCCAAAATGGTAGGTTTGAATCGGCAAACTGGCCACTCGCACCCATACAAATCAAAGGACCGCCCTCAATGGCAGGAGTTCCCAACTTACTTAGGATTGAGGTCATGTTACCTCTGGTCATCCTGTGAAATAAAGTCTCTGTCATGAACGGTGTTATATAACGAAACGTTAACCTTCGTAGTCAGGTCTCATATAAACTCTTTGTATAGGATGACCACGCTCGCATGTCCCCAACACGAATGATCAGGATCAGACCATCTGTGACAAGTCAAAACACTCGTGACCATTCCACAAAGCGGGCCGCATCCGTAGCATTACCAGGATAAGGTTTCCCTCCTGTATCCATATACTATAGACCATTTTGGTTATCACTCAAGACATGATCTACTTTTATATCACCACATGCATGCTTGAGTCACATACAGACAACCAGAGATTTTATTTTTATTGGTTTGTGGTAAAGTAAATAAAACAAGCAACTGAGCAAAATACAAGATGTGAAGTAAATATCATATATTAACAACACAAGCGTTCGTACAAACTGTTTACAAACTACAGAACACGAGACTTTAGGGCATCAACCCTAACAATAATTACTATAATGTATTTAATACATTATATTATAAAGTTTATATGAGAGGAAATAAATATTTTAATTATGTGAATTGGATTCATATAGTTAAATTTAATATAAATGATTTTATATTAAATGTCATTGATGAGAGAATTTAAACTATAGGTTATATTATATTGGATACAATATCAAATTATAGGTTATATGTTATATTTGATATAACATATAGTTTAATATATATTACATGATAAATTAGTTATCATATAAATATATATTAAAGTATTTGCAGGGGGTTGTTTCATCTTCTTCTTGAAGGAAAATTACATAAAGGTTCTATAAGTTCCAACTTCTTCACTATCCTCCTCCTCTTCTCTTCTCTCTAAAAAATTCTCTCTTCCAAAATTGCCAGAGCACACACAAACTCATGTATTCTCATCCAGAGAATACAGAGGTTTCATCGTAGTGGTGTCCTTTTTGGTTCGAGGGTTTTCTTTTTTAAAGAAAGGTTCTTCATAGGTAAGGGTTTCTAAACCCATTTTTTTCTCTTATTTAATTCTTTTTTAGCATGTTGTATTTTAATTAGATGCATAATTTTTATAAGTTTTTGCTATAAAATTGATGTTCTGTAAATTTTGGTTTTGTGTTTGATCCTGTTTTTCACTTAAGGACCTTCAATTGGTATCAGAGCGAGATTTTTTGCCCAAAATTTTCCAAAATTTCAGATTGATTTTACAATGTTCTGGTGAAGTTTTACATTCTATCAATTTTCATGTGATGAATGTTTAAGAATGTGGATGTTTAAAATTGTTGGATGTTTTCAGGATTAGCACTTTTGTTTATCGTTTTCAATTTACTTTTTTTTTTTTGTAAGGGTCCATGTTTTGGGGCAATTAATTACTATTGAGTTCGTAACTTTAAGTCCTTGAGTCGTTCGTGGGTTTTCTAGTGCCGATATGGAGAAAACAAGACCAAATTCGACAGAGAAACAATGGAGAACGCAACTGTACAATAGAGACCGTACTGCAGCATTGCAATGTTGTGCCCTAACGTTGCAATGTTGCAATGAAGAACAGCGTTGTATTCTTTTCGTAGCTTTGCTATGCTCCGAGACGGAAAGAAAAAATCGGTTCTTATCCGGTTTGGTTCGCAACTTGTTTGGTTTGCTTGCAGTTCGGGTCCGGTTCGAAGGCTGAATGGTTCAGTTCGAGTGGTTCAAGACCTGGTTCGCTTGTTTTGAACCAGTTGATTATTTAATTGTGTAATAGTTAGATTTTTTTTATTATTTAAATTAATATAAGAGTTGTATTAATTTAATTAATTGTTTAAGTGTCCAATCTCGGTCCAATAATTTTTTTTTAATTATGCATTTGATGTGTGATTTTTATTTAAATATATATGTCATATTGTATGTCATATAGTATTAAATCCCACCATAGGTTGTGCATTTAATTTTATACATCATTTATATTATAATTGTTATAGTATATGTTTAGATGCATAATTTAATTTTATAGCATGTTCATGCATCATATAGTATAAATGTTATAACATATGTATGCATACATTAATAACATATACATGTATCATTTATAACTTATGTATACATTAATAACATATACATGCATCATTTATATTATAAGAGTTATAGTATAGTGTATGGATGTATCTTTAAATGTATGTTATTACTTATTTCATTGTTTTAGTATATAAATGTTATGTATGTTAGTAATGAAATGAAATTGCATGAAGCATGTAACCTCTTTAGGATAATTTATAATTGTTATAATATTACCTAAGTTTGCTTAATTTGCAATGTATGGTTTTAATTTATTTCTTTTGCTCATAATTTTTATAACAAAATGAAGTTAGAAATTAAAATCAATAAATCAAAATTTCATGCAAACCTTAGGTTAAATTCATTTTTTAAAATAGTTTTAAAATATGAATCATATAAACCTAAGATCACATTTCTAATGAGATTAGAAATTTAGTTTAATCTTTTAATCGGTTTAATATGATTAAATCGATTTTAATTAAAAGATTAATATTGTAACAAATATATCTACAAGGGACCTTTGTTTAAGGCTAGTTCTGTCTAGGCTGGGATATTTGAGTTGACGGAAACTTACCACCCCTACCTGAAAACTTACCTGGTAATGTGAATTAGATAGATTTATTACAAGTATGCAATTATTGGTTAACGTTTGTTAAAAATGTTTAATAAACTTTAATCAAAATTGTTTAAATATCCAAAGTAAATATTGTTTTTGGGCAAAATAAACAACCACTTAGTTAAAATCAGTAGCCGGATTTTCCTAAGATAATTAACCCTAGGTAAAACGCTCAATGGGAGAAAAATTCGGTATATGATACTTCATTTTATCCTCTTCACGTTTCTCCTAAAAAATTCACACTATGAAATCTATACTCGACCTCGAGGTATCTTGAGTGTCCCCTACGGATGGTGTTTATATAGATCAATATCAAGGTGAATGGAAAGAGTGTTTAAAGGAAGTGGGAGCAGGACTTATGACAACACATCCCCCGATCTCTCTTATTAGTTTGAAGTAAAGTCTCATACAAAGCCTCATGACACCTTGAGTGTCTCCTTACGGATGGCATTTTTGCATAACGCTTTATTCAAACTCAAAAAATGGATAAGGGTTACTTTAGTTTTTGCTACAATCGATTTTTCCCTACAGTTGGCTCATTAGGGTGGAACCCTAGAATCTAAAATGAGGGGTTACACTTACAAGAAATGTTAGGCGAGTTTAACAATTTCTAAACCGAACAATGATAACTAATAGTTACAGTAACTAGGAGTTATTCTATCTATTGGTTGAGATTGTCTCATTTCAGTGAAGGGACATCTGATCACCCTACGGTGGCTTTTGTCCTGTCTCACTTGCAAAATAAATGCTAGTTAGGGTACATTAGATTATTTTGCTAAAATTGATTGGTTTTTCTAAATGGTTTAATGCAAATATACTAATATAAATATTTTGTATGGTTTCAACAAATTTATTCATAATGACTTTCACGACTCTCAATTTACTCGTCATCGACAAACTAACGGGTGATAATTACACAATTTGGAAAAACACAACCAACACTATCTTAATCATCGATGACCTCTGATTTGTTCTAATTGAGGATCGTTTCCTATTCCAACTCCAAATGCTGCTCGAAATGTTCGAAAAGCATATGAGCGATGAACGCGGGAAAACGAGAAGGCCCAAGCGTATTGAAGGAAATCTGAATAGAGATCCTTTGAGTAACAGAAGTGGAACATTCCAAATCCCATTGAGAATGAACACAAACAATCACAGTCTAAACTGAAACGAACAGATTATGCATAATAAAAAAATTATAGTATGCTACTTATAAAGGAAAATACAAGGGATAGAGTATGCAAACATTTGAAGAACGCTTCTTCAATCATCCCTCGATCGTTTAGTAAATCATTTAGTCAGCACGAACACAAACCCAATGAATGGAACAACCAACAACACAAACAACTGGATGCACCTCGAATTCAATCGAGTCCAACTCGATCCTCGAATTGAATTAGAACATCACCACAATGGTTACCTTGGTATTCTCGGTGTGAGAATCCAGGAGTTGTGGGCTCTGTATGATCTTGGATTGAGGAAAGTATGAGGTAGACAATCAAGTGAGTGGGAGATGAGGTTGTCTATCGTATAGACGAAATACTCGATCGTTTAGTAAATGGAAGCCTATCGTATAGACTTTGCTACTCGATCGTGTAGCAACTACTAAGCGAGTAACTATCGTATAGTAAACTCGTAGCTCAATCGTGTATACTCTCTATGCTATCGCTTAGTAAAACCTTTTTACTTGATAGCCTTTTTGTGTGAGATATTCCGAATGATTCATCAACCAATTTTGGAAAATAATTTTCCTTTTTATCTCACGGTTACTATAAAACTTCTAATAACCTCCCACCCAATTCGGTTACTAGAGAAAAAGAATAATTAATTATCATATAATCAATATGTTATAAATAAATATAGTAACCAACTTATCATATCATATTTATAACCTATAGTTTTAATATTTCATCATATGAAACATATAAACCATAGTTCTTTTTCTATTTTATGGTATTTAATATAAATCATATTTATATTAATTCCTCCAATTAATGTATCTAATACATCATATCAATTATATCATATATAATTGAATTTCCTATTGTTAATTTGAACACTTCAAACTAACCCAAAATATGATTCTCAACTTGAACCCATTGAGCTACCAAGGGGATCTCATGGACTTGTAGCTTGAAGCTCCAACAGTATGTGAATAACTGATTAAACTCTTTAATCAAGAGATCCACAATCCGTTAACTGTTGGTCACTCCATTAAAGATCAACATCGCACTACAGATATATCTGTCCATTTGACCAATCAATAGTGCAATGATCCTTCACAAATTGCTCGTAAGTACAATTGGGCCAATTTATCGTTTTGCCCCTGTAGTTACATCTAACTTCTTAAGTACCACTAATTCCTCTAATGAACAATAAGTCATAGTCCTACTATGACCGAGTCTCCTCTTCCAAAGAGAGGGTGTGGCCACTATGTTCAAGACCCGGGATCAACCTTTAAGGAAGTAATTTATCTACTTACCCTTGCTTCGGGGGAAAGGGTGAATTTCGTCTTGTGTAGTTGAGTTCCCAACTCCCCAATCAGACGAATCCCCAAAATGTTAGGCTTGTTGAGTTGGCAATCTGGTCACTCTCACCCATACAAATCAAATGATCGCCTCCATGAGCAGGAGTTCCCAACTCACTCAAGATTAAGGTCATGTCACCTATGGTCATTTTAGTGAAACGTAAGTCTCAATTATCAACGAAGTTATATAAATAGACTAATCATCTCGTGGTCCGGTCTTATACAAACTCCTTGTATAGGATACCCCGCTCGCATGTCTTCACATGAATGGTCAGAATCAGACCATTTGTTGCAGTTTATAACACTTGTAAACATCTATAAAGCTAGTCGTATTCGTAGTGTCACCAGGATAAGGTATCTCTTCTCCATCTTTATACTACAGACCATTTAGGTTATTACTTAATGCATAATCCACTTGTATATCTCACATACATGCTTAAGTTACATGAAATAACCATGGATCTTAGTTTATTGGATTTGAGTAAATGTTTATAAAATAACATTTATTTTATTAATAACAATATGTGTACAAAATGCTTACAAACTAGGAGACTACCGAGAGAATTAGGACACCAATCCCAACACATACATTTTGGCAAGCCTTATTGAAGTCTTAGTCAAGAAGCATGAGCCCATGCTCATGGCTCGTGAGATCATAGAGTTCTTGAGGGGAAGTTCAGACAACCGTCCGTACAACTCAAAATGCCACCGACCAACTCCAGCGTCACCTCCGGCGACCGCCATCTGCCAACTCCGGTCCCCACCTCCTGCGACTGTCATTGGCCAACTTCGGCTGCCACCTTGGTGATCACCATCAACCAACTTTGGCCGCCACCTTGGTGGCCATCGTCGGCCAATCTCCAGTCGCCATTGGCCAACTCCGACCACCATCGACCAACCTCTGACAACCCCCCTTCCCCCACACTGACAAAATTCCAGCTACCAACTCCGTTGGTCACCCTCCAACCGCCACCTCCGACGACCGCCACCAACCAACATTGAAAAACATTAATAAAATACTCTTAGTATATAACAAACTAGACAAATTTGTATATAAAAACACTTTTAAGAAAGAATTACAATACATATATGTTTTTTATTTTATTTTATTGAGTTTTTATCAGAAGTGTTTAATTAAAAATGAAATTTTGAAAGATATCTTTTTTCTAAGTCATTTCAAACATGCCAATAAACTGCAATTGCATAGTTGTATTTTATTAGGTTATATGTGTAGAACTTTGAAAGCTCTAATTTAATTCAATAACATTTTAATTTTTTCGTTGGTCAATTTAACTAGCTCGAAGCCTTAGAATCATTTTCTAAATGTAAAGATTTAAAATGTTTAAAATAACCAAATAAAAACTAAAACTCAAAATTTATGATTTTTTATTTCTCAAATGTAATTTGATAAGAAAAAAAGTATAGTTTTTCAATCATTGAATTTAACATTAAAGTACTAGTTTATTTAAATTTTAAGTTAGCCTATTATGGTAAAAAAAAATTGAACATTTTCAAATTAGTTTAAGTGATAAAAGTCTATGAAATTTTATTTCAAAATCTAGTAAGATTAAAATATCAAATTATTAAAATAATAAATTAAATAAAATTATAATTATAGTCAAATCTCTATTTCAATTTTTTAAAAAATATTTTTAATTTATTTTAAACTTAATTATATTTAGATAAATTAAGATGACAAATTTAAACTAATATAAAATTTAACATGATTAAATTCAAGAAAATATTTCACAAATTAAATATTTATAAATATGTATTTCATTCAAGACTATATTTAAACATGCCAAACATAGATTTCTTAAATTTAGACTTAAAAAATCTGCATTTTCAAACATAATTTTCTTAAACCAAAACTACCTAAACCTTCCAAATTTTAACATTTTCAGATTTAAGATTGTTATTCGGTTTCTTTCGTGCTTTGATGCGGTCTGGTGTGATATGATTTGCGACATTTCCCCACTGCAGTAACGCCGTGTTTCTTCCGTCTCGCTAGAAGCTTTCGTACGTGTTCTCTTATCGTTTATATTTTTATCGTCTTCGATTCTAATTGTCTCGCGATGAATTCCGAATTTCGTCCGAACTTTGGGGCCTTATTTACCTCTTTTGCAGTGGCGGTTTGAACTTTGGGGCTGTTTCTTGACGTACAAGGGTTAATGGACGGAGCGGAACATTCCCTTGACTACAGAGAATCTACCGAAGCAATCGGGATGACTTCAGGAGCTAACGAGTTTCAACCCTTCAATGGAAACCAAATTGCCAGTCTTCAATCCCAGCTTCGTCTTCTCCAAGGCAGGGTTAAGGTTTGACCGTCTACCCTCATTTCAACTTCCGTTTGGTTAATGACAAAGTGGCGAAGTATTGGGAGAGCCATGACGGATGTTCGATCTCAATTCACTAATCTGACAGGAATTGGAGGAGGAAAATTCGAAGCTATCCTCTCGATTTGCAAGTTGCCGCTGTTCTGAGGTTTGGTCGATTATATTAGAATGAAATCAGAGCTATTTGGTTCTCATGCTAGCCTAGCTAGTCAGTCTTATGGTAGATTTTCGTCAGGGCTAACCAAACATGAATTCGTGCAGAGGAGGATGAACTTTGACGACGGGAGTAGTTCGATTGGGAAAAGCAAGGAATCTAGCACTACTAAGAAGAAAGCAGTAAAAAAAACGGCAGGCTAGTCATTACTTCATGACCAAATAGAGTCTATTTGTTTATTCCTCCATATTTTATATATATATTGAAAATAAGAGGATATCCATGATAGCACTGGGGAGTAGTAGTAGCTCACAAGTATATACGGACGAGGATGCTATATTCAGATCTTGTAATGTGAAGCAGCTATATATATATATAGTAATGAGATAACTATGAAATTAAAGATTAAGAAATGATGATTTGTGAGTAAGAACTATAGTCAAATTACGCATTAGCGGACGAACGAAATATTGAATGAGGCTGGTATAACGTGGCTGCCTCACCAAATAGTATTCATGCCCCTAATAAGCACAGATATAAATTTGAGTTACTCAATCCATCGATGAACAACTTTTAGCTAAATTGTGTCAACCCCACCAAATAATTTCTCCTACTACACAGTAAAAAGTGAAAAATGAAACAACTCAGTCTAAACTGGCAAGCTATTTATTTTCTAAAATTTTATTTTACGAGCAAAGATGAAATAATTTGTGGCAGTTTTGCATATCATCAACCTTGTTTGTTATGACAAAAGTCGTACTCCATCTTTCTTTTGCCTGGATTATCTACTGGAATGATTTGCTTGTTTCTACTCTCAGATTGACTTATTTGTGGGTGAAGGTTATAACACAAGGATCTTGGATCACTGTTCAAAGAGATATATTGCTCTAAAAGTAATGTATTTCGGGCAGAGGTATGTAATCTAGTCATAATGGGAACAAGTCCAGTGCCTTCTACTTTCTCCCTGTCCTCAACTTGTCCTCCATTAACTTCTCCTGAAGTAAGGAGAAATCTTGTAAAAAAAAGAAGGAAAAAAAATAATAAAAGAAAAAACAATACCAGTTGTCATTCAAATTATTCTCTCTTCTTGTCGCTTTTGTTATACTGCAAAAATTTAACTTTGTATCAAATAATACCTGAAGTTCTGGTTACATCATCTGTACAGGTTCTACGGTTTTGCTTCAGAGGCGCAAATGGAGCCAACAGTTGAAGTACAGTTTCAATTTAAGCTTCTTAACAAATTATTTATAATTTATCAATTACAGTGGTACTGGTGGGAAATGTCAAGAACGCACAATATTTGTTTTCAATGTTTATTGGGAGTGCCTAAACATTTAATTATGCATTTAGAGGATCATAATATCAATTATTTTCTTCACCTTCCATCTTTTCTAATTGATATGTGATCACATCATCTGCTAAAACTCATGCAATTGTCAAGAGCAAATATAAGGTTTTCTTTGTCAACAAATACTCTTCCGTTCCTGCTTGCTAAGGAATAACATTGAGATTATTTTGATGCTGTGCTTAATTATGGGTTGGGATCATAATAAATAATGCTAGAAAGCACAACCAACAATGATTCTGGTTCTTCCGATCGGTAGCATGAATTTGAGTCATAAATCTCATGAATTTCTAAGCAGGAATTATGAGGTAACCAAACTCCCAAGATTTCAAAGGCTTGGTTCTCTCCTAATTGAGTTTCACTCCAGTTATAGTAATTATCCCCTCCGACCTCCACCCTTGCAAGCCCTTCTTACATCCACCCTTTCTTCACAGTTCCCTCTCTTTTGTGATTCTCTTACGATCCCAAAAGACAACAAGAGGCTTAAGAGATAGATGGACTGATGGAGCCAAAGGTGATCTAAAAAGAGAAGGAATTATCACTGAAAAAGACTTTTGACAAAGTTGATCGGGAACATTTGGATACTATATAAAAGTTGAAAGGCTTAGGAAATAGACGAGCATGACTTCATGCATAAGACCATGGCCTGGGTGGGTGTTAACGTTTCTCATCAATTTGTTTAAGGCCTAAGGGAGGGGGTAACGGTAGATATGGTGGTTGTGAAGAATGTTGGGTGAGAAGAAATTTAATTGTTAATTTTTTATCCAAAAAAGTAATTGTCAATTTGTTATCTCATCTTCCTGCAGTCTGAAATCTTCAGAGCGCTTGAGAAAGCCAGGCTTCTTGTTGGTGGTAGGAAGGAGTCTTGTTATTCAAGATGTGGGAGAACGGACAAGGGGGTCTCATCCGTTGGACAAGTAAGACATTTCAAATCTGAAGGGAATAACATCGTAGTGCTAGAATAACATTGTATAACGATAACATTATGCTTATTTTCTGAATAGGTTGATTTCCTCGTTATGAATTAGTTCACTTTTGGGTTTTCCATTAGCTGTTCAAAATGACATTACCTGCCACCTCTTACATGTCCTTGGGGGTTTGGTTGAGGTGTGGAAATTGAAATCTATTGATACCTCTTTTACGTAGTTGACTAGGACTATGTTGTAATGTTATTTATGTCTCCCTCGTTTGTACTACAAATGCACAAAAGACACATGAAAACTTGTTCGAAAAGCTTAATATTATTTTTAATATGAAAACCAAAGAGATGAAGGTTGATAGCATAATTCTTTTTGTTATTTGTTATTCTACTCTGGTTCTAATATTATAATTATCAAGGCTACAGTTTCAGCTACCAAATTTGGTATTTAATTTAAATTTATATTACAGTAGCTTTTCTGGTTCCGTAAGTCACTTGTCACTTGGTAGTCAGAGAATCGGAATTTTAATTGGGTAACTTTGTTGACCTTTCAATCATTATTTTATTTAATTTCTCTTTTCTTAGCATTCACTCTATTGTTCCTGCAGGTAATTGCTCTCTATTTGCGGTCAAACCTTAAGGATCCCCCTAATGGTGAAAATAGTTATCATAATGGGGAAGAGCAACATGGTCGGTTAAGTTGATGTTCCCAAAGTCGTTCTCTGTTGTTAATACCTTGAATGTTGAATCATTCTAATGAGCTGAATGATGACATGAGTGCGCCAGATTTTTTTCATTATGTTTTACATGGATGTATTCTGATTATTTTGAATAGATTTTCATAGAGTTAAGTTACTGCAAATGATATCACCTACCTTTTTAGTTTACTTTTTTTTCCCCAAAAATTTAAACTGTCATTTAAAGCTTTTTTCTGTAATTAGCCTTAGTATAAAGTGATCAGTATCGCTTTTAAGAAGTGTTAAAGTTCACATCACCTAATGTATCTTTGCATTGCCAAACATAACTAAGTTATCTTAGTGTAACAAATTAGTTTATGTACAAGTAGACAATTAAGAGAAAAAATCATTGTTGTTGACTATGTTCTGTATACATTTGTGTTCAGTATTTTAGATAATGGTGGCTTCATTGTCTGATTTTTGTCAGAAATAAAAATATCAACGGAAGAGCCTTTCAAGAATGATAAATTTGATAATTATGGCATTCTTGTTTGAAACATCAAAATATAACAGAAGTCTTTATTGCATTGGGAAAGTAGATGGTAATAAGACTTCATATAGGGAACTGCAAACATCAAAATATATTTATATATATATTTTTTAGATAAGAAATATTTCATTGGTAAAATGAAATAAGCACCTATTGGTAATTACATAAACTATAAAAAAAGAAAAAGAAAAAGAAAAAAAAAAGATGTCATCTATTGTTTCACGTGCGTATTTTTTCTGAATTTCATATTCTATAGGGGGTATGTCCTTTAAAGTTCTAATTGGAATGTTGCATACTATTTTCATCTTAATTATCTTAATTTCTCTTTCATTTATTATTTACTCTCAGATGGAGAAATTGATTATGTAAGAGTAATTAATAGAGCCCTTCCTAATGACATACGGGTTTTAGGCTGGTGTACTGTTCCTGTTGGCTTCAGTGCAAGGTTTGTATTGCTCTTGTGATTACCCTTTGGCCTGTTATTGTGAGGGATGTGATATGTAGCTTTTTAGTGTGAAGTTAGGATTATGAAACCAGCATCCATGAAATTTAAAATTCAATCTAACTGGCTTTGACTGCAGAGTTGATGTGCCTACATGAAATTCTGAACATAGCCGAGTGCTATGCTTTAACATTCTAAATGTCGGTACACCTCTCTAAGAATTGCAGTGATCAGTTGTATCTCCGTTGCACCCCTTACCTCATACAAGCAGTTTTACTTGTGTGTTATTTTTTTCTTTGTTAGATATAGCTGGAGCTACATGCTGCTTGAGTTGTTTAAAGATGCTTAACTTTGATAGTGTATTGCATCAAGATCTGGGGATGACATTTTATATTACTTTGGGGCATTCGTTTGAAACCAATAACCTTGTTTATGTATGGTTACTTTCTAAAATTTGAGTTTACACATATGTGATACCTTTTTCCTAAAGAATGATATTTTTTACAAGGGACTCAGCCAGGAGGGATTATGGTTTCATAATTATCTTAAAATTAGTTTTGGAAAAGCCACATTGTAACTTATACCTAAACAATTCAAGAATGTTCAAATCCACAATTTTAGTGTTATACTTGATAATCATCAGTACTTCATGATGCTCCACATACAGACAGTTATCAACATGTATGCTTATATTGTCGGAACAATGTTAATTCTTATTCTGAGATTTTTTGTTGCCACTATATGCAGCACAGGTTTAGTTGTTTGAGAAGAAAGTATAAATACTTTTTCTGGGGAGCAAATTTGAATATCTCGGTATGCAAATTATTTTGTATTAGGCTTGTAATGCTTTTGCAGAAATAATTTGGATCTGCATTTTCACCAGGCTATGGAGAGGGCGGGTAAGAAGTTTGTAGGGGAACATGACTTCAGAAACTTCTGCAAAATGGACGCAGCAAATGTTCACAATTATAGGCGACGCATCATGTCATTTGACATTTCTCCTTGTGATGTGAGGTTGGTATTTGTATCAGATCTTCTCATCTGCTTTCCAATTGAACTTTCCATACCATGCTTAATTGAAACATGCCTTGCATTTGCATATTTTTATTCTCGAATCTGCTTTGCATATTTGCTTCTGAGGCCATCCAAACCAACCTTCCTCTTGCTATTTGTTAGGATACCTCCTAACAAGAGAATTCAAGAATACAAAAAACTAACAAGAAAACTAAAAGATAGAATTATATTGTAATATCATGAAGAAATTACAACATTTTAGAGGGTTGAAAAATCCTCTTCAAATTCCCAATTAGGAAATCCCATTAAATTCTTCACTCCCTCCTAACACTCCCGCTCCTTCTATTTATAGCAATATTCAGTAACTAATTTTCTATCTAATTACTCTTATGCTCCTTACTAATCACCCAACCAATATTCCACTAATTATCCCAATATATTCCTAACTAGGGGCCTTACATTATTGTTCAAGCTTATGTGATTTTATTCTCCCTGTTTTTGACCTTGTAAGTTCACTAGCTAAGTTCTCTCCCAGGTGTTGCCTAGCTGATAGTAGTTTAGTGCTTCTCTGACCATATTCATTTTAAGTTTTGGATAAGACTGTTGAAATGGACCATCTCTGTGGTTTGTATCATTTGCTGGGGTGGACCGAGTTCATATTATGCAAGATGCTTCAAATTTTGGAAGGATGATCATATTAAGCATCCTGCAGTTATTGCTGTGTTAGATTTCCTGGAATATATGAAGACGACCAGAAAAATTAAAAGAATATGAAATACTCTTCTACTCTTCTGGGAGAAAGAAGCGTGGGCCTGTAGAACGTGTTTTATGATAGAATTCTATCGAATGTACCTTTTGCAACTCCATTCTAGATCATCATGTCTTGAACCAAGATGTATTCTTCCTCTTTTCAAAAGATAAATTAATCTCTCTCTCTCTCTCTCTCTCTCTCATGTACATCTGTGAAATATTTTTGTTTGTTGTTGACTTCTTTTTGGTACTTTGCCAGGATGGAAGGCAATCTATTATGGGCATTCAACATTGAAGGTAGTGCTTTCCTCTGGCATCAGGTCCGCTGCATGGTCGCTGTTGTATTCATGGTTGGGCAAGGTCTTGAAGATCCTGATGTGTGTGCTAGACGTCTTTACATCTGTTTGCTTTATTATATTTGCTTAAATAAGTTGCCTTTAATATGTTAAACTGGTTACTTTTGCTCATGGAAATATAGCCATCTTATACTTCATAGGTCTAAACTTTCTCACTTCAGTTTATTATGTTTATCTGGAACGGCCATAGAATAAGTAATGGTAAATTTGGTGGTAACAAGGAGCTAGTGTTTTTCAGAATTGACAACCAAATTTAACTTTATATAGATGCATCCGCCGTTGACAAGGAAACTATCAAGCCATTGTTTCTCTGCAATACATTGGTCACACAATTTGCACTCATTTCAAGATGGCAACATTGAAAGCCACTGTATTATGGTTTAAAATGAATTTGTTTACTTTACTTGGCCCATGGTGTGAATTTGTTTTGTTACGTGGAGTATAAAATGAATCTTAATCTAATAGATGAAGAGGACTGGTAAAATTTTGTAGGTCGTAGATATTCTATTGAATCCACTAAGAACGCCAAGGAAGCCTCAATACGTTATGGCCTCAGAAAATCCTCTGGTTCTTCATTCTTGTGAATTTGAACATGTCAAATTTAGGTGTTCATCAGGTACTTATTGCAATTGATTATAGATAGTGTGACTTCTACCACTGGTATATTCTCCTTTTCTCCTCAGTTGTCATTATATTATTGTGTTCTATATTTAAAGGATTTCCCTGCCTGCATTGCTTCTAGATGCTGGAGAAGCTCTTCAGTTGCATTTATGGAATGAAATCCGAACATATGAGCTCCAAGCTGCAATATTCAAAGAAGCTCTTCTAAGCTGTTTGCCAATCACAAATGGTTTGAATTGTAATCTTTCCCTATTATACATTGGTCTTTCTTTTTCAATTGATTCGTGGTACTGATGTGACCACTTCTATCTCCCCTCTAGATGGGAGCTCTTCAGACATCAGAAAGTTAAAGAAGAAAAATTGCCATGTTGCCCTATTGTCAAGGCCAACTGAGCGTAAGTTATTCACAAAATACTGTTTACTATTGGGATAATTTATTTGGTAATGTCATATATTACTCACAATTAATATCACAGTTGAAAAAGAAAAACACTAGAATTAAACGCAAATCCAATAACCCTTGTGTACATACCAGTTAACAATTTTGTTTGACATCCACATTTAATAGGAAAGCAAACTCTATCCTTGTCTTTGCCCTGAATTTTTTGAAAGTCGTGTGCAATTGACATTGATTCTAAAAACCACAATTTCTTAAACAATTTTCATTCTAAATAAATTATGAGCTGTTTGGTCCATAAACCATTTACTTCATGCTTTTAGTTAATGTGAAGCTTTTGGTTTCCCTAAATAACAGTTAATTTAACAATCGGCCAAGTTTATATGTTTTGTTTGTGATCTCCTAGTATTATAGATGTCTTGAGATGAGCAAAATGGGGCTCATGATGGTTTATAACTGGATGCAACAGCAGGGTGTAAGGTATTTCCCTTACAATCTATTGATATGAGATGGAAAGAACTGCTCTAAGGCAATACTAACACTTCTCAGCCTATCCGAGAGGGTTTGTAAACTCCCCCTCCTCGATCAGCTTACTGCTAGACACATAAAGTACAAAAATCCACTCCCTAATTCCTTACAAATATATACGGCCACCCTTTCCCAAACATTCTCTGTGCTTACAACCTACCTGATCCCCCCAACGCCCCTCAACGCAGACCTCAAATGGTTCCCTTGACGAATCTAACTCACTCACTGAAGGTTCATCGTCCTTCTTACTACTTCTGTATTGACGAGTAATCAGGGGCCTAACACAGGTAGCTTAAATTTTTTAGGAAAAGGGGGAGGATTTTAAAGGTGACTTGGCTACTTCAATGAATTTAGAATTTTTAGAACATAATATTCATAGATTTAGAAAGCAATCTTCTGGAATTCTCGTAATCTTGTGGCTGATCTTTACCGATAAAACTATGCATCTGTAGTGGAAAATCGATGGAATATTGAAATTGTAGTAGACCGACCACGTTTTCTTTGCTAATGATTTATGGTCCTGCAAGTTTAGCTGCCATGGAGGAAGATACTAATAAAAAACTTCAAATATTAGCTACATGATTGGGTACTCATCTAACGAGGCATTGGCCTTTCTTTATGTGATCTGTTAAATCCTTGTATCTTAAGTGTTGCCTTTTCTCCTCCTCATCCTCTAGCGATATTATCAACTGCCATTTTTATTCTTACTATTTCCGTACGCATACCTTTCCCACTGTTCTTATTGCAATATGTTAGCGTATGTATTGGTATATGCTGTTACCTTTCCTTATAAATCTCACAAGTAGTTTTACTTATCCCAGCTTCTTATGAAGAGCGGCGTGCCAAGCTTGACTCAACATCAACGAGTTGATCAAATACATCTTTCATAGGCGCAGGTAACATGCTATATTCATTTCATGATCAAGATCTTTATGTTTCCAACATAGTATCTTCTTTCACATTACACCTTTTTTTTTAAAAAAAAAAAAAAAAAAAAAAAAAACATGAAAGTCGTCTAGAGAACATGAAAGCCTGATTACATTAATTATAATATTGATATGGATGGAGGACAAGTCTAAGAGTATCTCTTTTTCCATTTTATAAGATATTGGAGTATTTTAAAAGTAGATTTGGCCTAACTTTTAGAATACTAATAATTAAGGGTACTTCTCAAATTCCTCGGAAATTTTTAAAAAGTAGTTTCAAGCACTTCATTTCTTAAAATATATTGGTAGCAAAAAGTATTGTCAATGGTTATCATAACTTAAATAGATTACATTAACTTGGGTCGTTTGATAACAGTTTTATTTTTAATTTTCTGTTTTTGGAGTTTGTGCTTGTTTCCTATCCCAGTAAAAATTCTTGGTCAAATTCTAAAAACAAAATAAGCCTATAAACAAAACTAGTTTGATAATCATTGAGGTCTCATTTGGCAACTATTTATTTTTTGTTTTTTGTTTTTAAAAATTAAGTTTTTAAATACTACTATCCATTACTTTTCTTGTTTTGATATCTACCTTTTAAGGATCTTTTAAAAAATCAACACAAGTTTTGAAAACTAAAAAAAGTAGATTGGAAGAACTTGGTTTTTTTTTTATGAACGTTGGTTAAAAGTGGATAGCAATACAAAGAAAATTCATAGATGGAGGAAGGGTTTCTAGGCTTAAATTTGATCGGTGAAAAGCCAAAAAAATCATAGTTCACTTGGTATCTATATGTATTAGTAACCACAAAGTTGGTGGTTTGAATTCCCTATTGTACTAGAAAAATATATATATTTAGGAAAAAAAAATATCAGTGAAATAAAATGAGTTGGAGTAAATGTAATAATAATGATTGTATCTGTAGTTTTTTTTTGCAGAGTTTGAACACCAAAGATTATAATTGCAGAAGCAGAAATAATGAGCATATGGTGATGAAGGGAAGAGGTATTTAAAGAAAAAGGTTCAGGCCAATCAGATCCTAACACCAAACTTGTAGCATCATCATGAATCCAGGTGCATGAACTCAGATCAAATCATTTTTCTCACTTGCTCCGTCACCCTTTCCTTCCAATTATTTGTCCACACCTTTATGGTTTTCTTACGTTGACAATGACTACCGATGGTTTTGTGCTGTATGTTAATTAATGTTTTGAACTATGTAAAATGAGAAATTTGAATTAATAGTGTACTTTTTAAAATTAATTAGAAAAATATTGTAGTTTGAAAACGAGTAATTTGGATTAATATTGTAGTTTTTAAAATTAATTAGAAAAATATTGTAATCTCAAAATTATTTTGAGAAAATGGTAGTTCTTCGATTTGACTTGTATTTTTTATTTTATTTATTTATTTTTAATTTATGTATGTGGAGCTTTCAACTCTCGACAAATAAGTTTTCAAGAAATGCATGGACACTCATCAAAGGCCCATTTATTATTTCTCACCACCATTTTCTTATTATTTTCAATTTTTATTATTTTTTATTAGCATTTTATTTTGTTATTAATTTTGTTATTAGGTAGATATAAAATCAACACAATAAAGAATTATGGTTATCATGTCGGATGCTAATTCCAAATTCGAAAATTTAATGAAGCCATTGAGGAGTTGTCTGAGTTTTTTTTTTTTTACAATATTGGTATGGAATAATGGACTCAAGCACACGATAAAGGGTTCAGATACATGTGGATGACGAAAAATTTATCATTGCATAAATAGAACCTTGAAAGGAGCTCAAATGTTGCCGATAAATGCTCTTGCTCAAATAACATTATTTAAGTGCGTAAATTATTTCGAAAAAAGGAAGAGAATAAATAAGAGTTGCTTTGGAGCGTTGAGATAAATACATCCGTTAATACTATTATTTTTTTAATTAACAATTTGTTTCAAATATATTTATAATACTGAGTGAGTAAATATTTAGGTATGCACACGGAAAAATTAATAAATGGACTGCAAGATCTACTAAACATGAAGTAGTCACAAGATTGATATGAAAACCGGACATCACAGCCTCAATGCTAAAGAGGAAATGTTCAAATACTGAGATTAAACAGGTCCGAGCGGTACTGTTCATATAATAAGTGGCAAATGCTTAGCATTCCATGCTCACATTTTATGGTAGTTTACTTACATTTTAACATGAATTTCGAAGATTTTATTGAGAACTACTCTAAACTGTCGACGTATGTTGCATGTTACTCTCCTCAATTTAAACCTGTATCGCATGAAGATTACTGGATCATGCATCCTAACATGCCTGTCTTACATGTTTAAAAAAAAGAGTCATAAATAGGATATGAATAAGAATACAAAAACAACAATGAAGTGAATTGAAAAACCCATCATTGTTGAGGAAACTTGATAGACCAAAGAGTTCACAATACCATAACGAGACGGATAGGACAAAAATCAAGCGCTCGACTACGATGTGTGTTTTCTAATCAGTTAGGACATAATCGAAGAAAGTGTTATTCTTTACGAAGGCATGCTCTAAACAGTTAGAGATTTTTATTATTAGTATTTTTATCTTGTAAATACTATTTTTATTGTATAAATAATATTAAGTTGTACATTATTTTTATGTTTTACTGGAGAAATAAATAATTTTTTTCTTTTAGATCATGCCTTTAAATGATCATGATGATCTGTACGACCAATCGACTCATTGATCATCAGTTGTATGGGAATATCGTACCACTAGCGAGATATCCTGTAGATATCGAGAGGTAGTTGTTCATTGTACTATCCCACTCCACCCTCGAATATTACAGTTACTTCGTACGTCTGAATTTTATGGAGTTGCCATATTGAGATTCATTTAGCTAGATTGACATCTCATCACAACATTGATCAAGAGATGGAGATTTGAGACGCATACATTTCATGTGTCTACTGAAGAGTGTACTATCACTCTACAGGACATAGAAATGTTGTTCGGATTACCTGTTGATGGTGAGCCAGACTCTGGAGTGATGCATGATGACTGGTTGCATATTTGTCTACTGTTTCTCTGTGTGACCCCATCCGTCGATAAAATTAAAGGATCAAGGTTAAGTTTGACATGGTTCGGGACACAATTCTATGAGCTTGCTGATGATGTGGATGAGGAAATCGTCTTGAGATATATGTGAGCATATATATTACAGATGATGGGTGGAGTCTATTTTTGATAAATCAAGTCATTTCGTTCATTTGATATTCCTGCCATTGTTAACTAACTTCTATGATGCGGGACGATATTCTTGGGGTGGAGAATGTTTGGCATGGCTGTATAGACAGCTATGCAAAGCAACAAAACATTCATGAGGTATACTTTTTCAATTATGGGCTTAGGAACGATTTCCAACAATGGCTTCACAGCTCTGACCCTACGGTTCTCGTTATATTATTTTAATTTAATTTAACAAATATTTTTACATGATTGATTTAATTAATTTTAAAATATAGGTGGAGAGATAAATTTTGTGTGACTAGGACAACTACACATATAGTTAGTAAGTACAGATATATGTTTGATCTGCTTTAACCTAATTGGGTACATTAATACTAAACAAAATTGATTTTTTTATACAAATTTTCAATGTATTTATCTTTAATTTTTATTAATATATATTTTATGTTTTAAATTATTTGGGAGCCTTACAAAGTTGTTGTAGATACTTTGCCCAATTCGTACAAATAGTCAAAATATATGGCGGATGATAATTCCTCTCATATGTTTTCACATTAGTGAGTGACATCTTCCTAACAAGGTAATGAGACAATTTGGTTTTCAGCAGGATGTCTCATCGTCTTGTAATATTGAACCCCTACTACATGACATCGACTTAAGAACTAGAGATTGGTTTGAAAAAGTTGCACATTTAGTAGTGTAATGGCACTATCGTGCAAAGCTTATTGCAATGAGGACTTCTATTGGGCAATTTGATAGGGATATCCCTCAAAATTATATCAATTGGTACAATAATATTACAAGGCGCTACATTACTCGTCCGGAACAGTAGCCTCCATGATGTTGCAAATGATCCAAACCAAGTTCTTGGTATATGCAGTAACAACGAGAGCTATATAGAGGAAATACATTATATATACTATATACTTATTGTTCCTCCACCCGTTCTTATACGTAGGGGACCTGTTCGAGAAGAAGAAAATGAGTTTGATGAGGTTGCCCACAACGTAGAAGAACTGTAGGAGCAGACGCAAAGCCAAACTGATCATGTTAGTCCAATGATGGTGATGCCGACATTTGATTTAGGATATTATGATTTAGATGTTGGTTCATCGTCTTCATACTTGCATGGACATGGGCGCGACCGTGGAGAGCATAATGAATATTTATACTATGAAGCGCTTGCAGAGGTACTTGAGCAACATTAAGTTCAAAGTCGACGAAGACAACCAACTCAAAATCGACGACATCCGCCTGGTGGGACACATTGATTCTTTTAAATTATTTTTAAATGAATGAAATACATTAAATAGTTGTATTAATATGAATATTTTAATTTATATTTTATTTTTTAAAAAATTGTGGAAGAAAATGTGAATAAGACTTTATTATTTTCTATAATATTTGTTAGAATTAAGAGTTAAGGATGTTGATTTTATTTATTATTAAGAAACACAACATTTTTTTTAAGAAATATAATAACAAAGAAAATGATGGTAAAAACTAATAAAAATCGAAAATAATAACAAAGAAAATGGTGGTGGAAAATAATAAATGGGTCTTTGTCGAGTGTTCAACACTTGATGTGCATTTCTTGAAAACTTATTTGTCGAGTGTTGAAGTCTCGATATACAAAAATTAAAAAAAAAAAAAAAAAAGGTATAGGTCAAATCGAAAAATTACCATATTTCTCGAAATAGTTTTTAAACTACAATATTTTTCTAATTTATTTTAATTTGTTCTAGTCCAAATTTTTCTTTAAAAAGTACCGTATTTCACTAATTACTTTTCAAACGAAAATATTTAAGTAAAAGGCTCATGTAAAACTTCTTGTTTTTTATCTCATAGATTAGTTTTTTCCTTTCGAAAAATAGTGGGAGATACTTTATTCTAGAGGAAGCTATGTTTTAAAACTAAAATTTAGGTTAAATTTTACACCATGAACTTTGGGATAGATTTTTCTTGGAGTTTTAAAAGTTTCATTTTTGTTCTTGCATTTCGATGTTTGTTCTAAAAATTATTCTTGAGTGATTTTTTTGGGAGGTTAAAATAAAGGATGAAATTGATGGACAATTTATGTGTAAAAATTAAAAGACATATGTGATATTATTTACAACTATATAGAAGATCAAGTTCATTATTGACATCTTTAAAATTATTGATGCCAACTATTTTCACATAAATTGTCTCATTAATTTTCATGAATGATTATAAAGGATGTTACATTTATTTTTTGTTTTTACTTTAGATTTTTATATTTTTCTTAAGGAGAAAGTCTTTAAGGATATTCTTTTAAATAAATCTCAAAGTTCAGGTGTAAAGTTGGAAACTTTTTATAGTCTAAGAGTATAATTGAAACTTACCCAAATTTCAAAGTTAAATTATTTATTTATCTAATTATTATGAATGATATGTGGTAGAGTTTTTAGCCTAACAAATCACAGGAAATGATATCAGTTAACAGCTTACCAATTGACAGATTTCCCCCTTCCTTTATGTTTGCCAGATAATAAGGTTCAAAAGTGATTGTGGTCAAGAAAAAAAAGCAATTTAAAGTTAATTTGATTTTACTTTAACCTTATTAAAAAAAAAGTGTTGTGATTCTATCTCAATCTTCTCGTCAATATTGGTCGAGATTGAAAAAGGAAAATAATTAGGTGCATCTATCTTTATATCCTCCATATTTTTTTAAAAAAAATCATTTGAAAAAACGGTATCACGTGACATAATTTCATTGAGTGTTGGACGAGCTGCACTAAAGATGATATATAATCTTTCACTTATTCTTTTCATTCAATTAGGATATGAGTTCAATAATAATAATAATAATAATAATAATAATAATAATAATAATAATAATAATAATAATAATAATAATGGGAGTCCATTTTGAGAAAATAAATACAGGAAAGAAGTATATTATAAGTTACTTATAAGTTTCACTTGCAACCTCATCTTTAGTAGACTTATAAGGGAGGTTTTAAAATAATTTTTTTCCCCTCCTTCGATGAAGAAGGAAAGAGTAGATTGAAGGCAAGAACAGCTCATCCAGGAAACAAACACATGTGTGACTATTGATTCGAGAAAAAAAAAATTCATTTTTATTTAAACACTTTTGATAAAAATTTATTAAAATACATTTAAATTTTTTTTATGAATGGTTGCTTAACACTCCAATTTCTTTAAAAAAATGATTTGTTCTTTAAAAAGTGTCACAATTTTGTCCCTACTCATTGACTTTTCTAAAAGAAGAAAAAAAATTAAATGGTTTATCACAAAATTAAATGGAATTAAATTAAATGAAGAATTCCACATCGAGAAATAAAATGAAGGGTGGGGACAGAGATGGTTTTCAGACATACTAATGGGAAGGAAAAAAAGGGTTCACTATTGATTTGAAAATAAACCAATGTAGTAGGACTAGGGCACATTTTTTAGGTTTTTTAGAAAGTTTTTATTTATTTTATTTTTCTACCGGATCTTTTTTAAAAGAAATATAAATAATGTATTAAAAAGTTGCAAATAAAAGGTATGCTAATTTTTAAAATATTGAAATAAATCTCTTCTCTTATATAACAATGTTGGTATAATTTAACATAAAGATGATACAATCGATCTTGTGATCCGTGAAGATCTATAGTTGGATTTCCTGTTCAATGTATCACTAGAAACAATGGTATTGAAATAAATCTCTCTTAAATTTGAAAACAAAAATCTCTCTTCTAGAATGAAGGAGGTTTATTTCACAAAATAAAACAACAATTTAACCTCTCAAATGAGTATCTCGTGATAACTTTTGGATATAGATTAGAAAATATGTACAATTTTGATATCTTTTGACCTTGGTCAAAGTACATTCTATATCAGTCAACTTATGCTTCCATTGATAAGATCTAAAGTTACACTATTCTTTAGGGTTGAATTACAACATTTTTTTCATTTAATTAAAAAATATATATTTTTTAAAAAGATTACAATATTACATGTGTGACTAAAAACCATCCTTTGGAGTATAAATAATGAAAATCAAAACTTAATCTCATTTTTGAGATTCCAATTTACATTTCAGGCCTCTTATTTTTGTTAATTGATGGTAAGATTAAATAGTCGCACAGTTATTTTATTTCACTTATTTGTTTATTTATTTTATTTTTGAGTGGGTACTTATTTATTTTTTGAATTCAAGCTGAAGAACTCAGGTAACCAACTTTTGCGCTGTTTCTTTTTTTCCCTTTTCCCTTTTTTTCCTTTTTTTAAAAAAAACTTTTGCACTACCAATCAATTAATTAATTAATTTCAAATAAATATCAATTTATACTATTAATTAATAATGGTATCAATTGAAATCCTAAATTTTTGTAATTATACTAATTTACACGTTCTTCTATGTTTTATTGCACTAATATCGTGTGAAATTTATAATTGGAGTCTATGAAAATGTTGAATTTATATAAGTCGATCAATTTAGATTCTTAATTACGAATTTTAAAATCATCCATCCACTAGTTCTCAAATATATATAGATTTTCAAATATAAGTTTTACAAAATAAATAATTCTCAAGAAAATTATGACTAAAAAGTCTAAATTTATGAAAGTTTAAAGATTTAGTTAGTACAATTATAAGTTTCACACGAGGTTTTTTCAAACAAAATTTAATAGAAAGTAAAAATTGATACACTTCTAAAAATTTATGACTTAAATTGATACTATCATTATTAGTTCAATGTTTAAATTCAAACAACCCTTATATATTATTGTTGTTTTTCCGATTATTCTTTTGAGACACTTTTGCGATGTTAATTAAAACAACAACATAATCAATAATTATAAAAAATCATTATTGCATTGCGACCTCAATAATTTATCAAAAATTATATATAAAAAAGAAAATATTTAAATATTTATCCGGAATTGCCAAAGTACAAGAGAAAAATTTCGTGACCGCGAGGGAAGCTCGGATCAAACGAGAGGCTCTCCCTTTTTCTCATATATTTTTGTATGGATGGCCTCATTTGGGAGGCCCAAATGAAAAATGGTCACCTGTAGAGAAAGTAAAAGTGGTCTTCTACTTACATCATAAGCATGCGATTTTACCAATTCGCCCTAAGATGCACCTTGTGCACCTGCCAATACGAAGTTACTCGATCTTTGATGGCTCGTCAGTTGTTCCCCGATGGCTCGTCACTCGTTCCTCAATGCAGTGATACCCAGGTGCATGGTCACTCGATACGGTTGCAACCGACACGTGTATACTCGATCACATCCATGTCATACTCGATACTCAATTACTTTATACTCGATTATTTTGAATTCTTAACCCATTTGAAGGCGTTTGAAGTCCATTATTTCACCACTTCTGTGTTAGTTCAAACTATTCTCTCTATTCTTCTGATTATATATCCTTCGACGACAACACCTCTACACTTGAAACTCGATTATCTCTACATTAGGTAACATTCTTCTCCTTGTTTGTATTTTATCATCATTCATCTCGTTCTTTGTTATGTTTTGGCATCATGTTCCTCGATATGTGCTTGCATGTTCTCGATACTCGACCAATACGACTTTCATTTTTGTTGTCATATCTTGCATGTTTGGTTGGACCTCGAGTTTGTTTTGCTTTGGTTTTCATATTTTTGTTATTTCGGACTGTATAAAGTTTAGGATTTGACTAGGATAATGCATCCAGGTAGAAAATTAAATTGAATGCTCGATAATTGACCAGCTAGTCACATGTAATGTAGCGAGTAAGGGGCACCATGTAGCATGTATCAGGTATTGAGAAATCGAGCATCGAGTATCTTGTATCATGCATCGAGTATTGTGCATCATGTATCGAGTATTGAATATAATTCTTACTTACCCCTATTTTTTTGTTATTTTGTGTAGTATGCCTAGACAATTCAAGATTTCTCCGTAGGATCGTTTCCCAAGCTAAACGACCAGCCTATTTTCTCACATTGGGATGACTAATAAGATAATGAAAGAGAAGCTTACACCCACTCAGCGTGCCCTCTTCAGGAAGATGATATTTGGCGATTCGAGGACATGGAGATTATCTTCAACAATTCATTGGTCCATTACATTCTATTGAAGGAGGTTGAAGATGATAGGAAGAATGTAATGACATTCGATTTGAATGGTACGGTTATAACATTCACCAAAAAAGACTTTTTATTGGTGATAGGATTGTGGCAATCACCTAATCCAACAATTGTAAGGAGGGGTGAAGCAGTTGGATCATTGTGTAGTAGGTATTTCAAAAATGATTTTGTGAGGGACATTCACATTGTTACCTTAGAGACAATGTACAAGGAGATGGAGTTTGAGAACGATATGGATGCTATGAAGATGACATTGGTCTATCACACTGAATTGGGTATGATGGGAAGGGAGAAGACAAGGACCAATGTTAACAGTACCTTATTAATTGATGTGGAGGATTTGGATTACTTCAATTCCAGGAATCAAGGAAACGTGTTATGGGATAGGACGTTACTTGAACTACAAAGAGGATTGAGTGATAAGGCAGAGAACTACAAAAAAGGTCCAAGTACAATAAGAAATACATTGTCAAGTACAATTTACTGGGGTTTCTTCATGCATTTTAGGTAATATCCATTAACTGGTCATACAAGATCTACTCATCGCAGTGTCAATGTCACTTACTACTTATTCTTGTTTTATAATCATTTATGAATTATGGTAGGTGTGGGCATACAATATCATTTCAACGATCGTAAAAAAAGTTGCAACCCGACTGAATGGAAATGTCGTACCTTGATTCCTAAGGTGGGAGTGTACATACTCACTGCCAACCAAAACAATACAACAAGACGTGTTTGAGTCTGTCGAGGTTAGTGTATTACATCATAATTTACTTGGATTTAAAGTGAATATCACATATAACTAACAAATTGTTCATCGTTTTATACCGACAAGGATCACACCCACACCATTGATCAGGGAGTGGCAGTACAAGGACACTAGGGTCGATGAACGATCCAAGCGCATTGATGTCGATACGAGCTCCTCAAAGACATATAGATCACACCATGATGAGGATACTCATAATAACTCCAGTGAATACAAGTCACGAACATCGATTTCATGAGCTAGAACCCCAAGAGCATCAGTCTTACGAGCTCTCTATCGACGAGCGTGAGATTCACCCTTCTCATAACGAGTCTCACGAGGCCTCTACTGACGAGCATGTGCCCCCAATTAAGGAGCGAGTGTCGCCTCGACCAAATATATTCCATTCTAAGCCCATGAGGGATGTGGGCATTCACACATCGATTCGTGACATAGACACATAGACCATAGAGTGTCTATGATGGAGCATAAATTGGATGACGTATAATCAGACTTGAAAGATGTGAAGTCTGACTTGAGTGTCCTTTAGGTTGCGTACAAACAATCACCAGCCCACTGCAATTATTATGCCAGTTACGTAATATCATCTTAAACTTGTTCTAATGTAAATCTATATCACGCTTGTTTGACTTAATGTACTTCGTAAATGATATAGGGTTTAGGCATGGAGTCCACTGAGACTATTGACCTTATTCCTCCACTTTCCATCGAGTCCTCTAAACCCACTCCTCCATCAGCCACTGAGTCTCGTGACCCAATTCCTCCATTTTCCACCGAGACTAGTGATCCCATTCCTCCACCTACTATTGAGTCCTGTGACTCCATTCCTCCACCTTCCACCGAGTCCCATGACCCCATTCCTCCACCTTCCATCGAGTTCCAAGACCCAATTCATCCACCGTTAATTGAGTCCCATGAACCCATTCCTTCACCTTCCATCGAGGTTCTAGGACCCCATTTCTCCACCTTCCACCGAGGCTAGTGACCCCATCTCTCCATCCTCCACCAAGCTCATCCTCCCCACCGTTACAGTATCTACCATTCTCCCCCATCCCCAATTATCTACCACTCTTCTTGCTATGTTGTTTCCCGATGTACCAGTCTTTCCCCCATTGACCCTACCACATCCTGAATTACTTCCACCACAACCGTTGAAGAAATTCAAGATTAAGGGCGAGCCTAATGTAAAGGATGAGCCCAAGGTGAAGGATGAACCTATGGGCGATCCAGACCCTGAGGTGAAAGGCGAACCTGTGGATAGTGAAGGAGAACAGAGACGAACAAGTAGAAAGAGGAAGCTGACACAATTGTACACCCCTCCAGTTGACACGACAAAGGTGAAGAAAAAAAGCATAAATACATTAAGCTCGGTCAACATCCAATTGACATTGTCCCCTATGACCTATCACATGCTATTCTAGAGGATGTGATGAATGAGTTCATGTTTTGGTTGACTAGCGTAGATATGGGTCCTTACTGGCCATGTAATGAAGTCCTCTTCAGGAGGAATTGCATGATGAAAGAGTTGTTCCGGGAGCTAACATGTGATAGCAATTGGGTTGAAAATGACATAAATTAACATCCCTTATTACATTTGTATGCTTGTTTTTTACTATTCCTATTGTTTGATTGGACTTGAAAATTACAAGTTCTCGATTCTTTATTCATGTTTCTTTGATGGAAGTTTATTAACCGGTTAGAGATATGTGCTCATCGATTCACAACATTGCCGTATGGCATATTGGTATGTATTATAGATTATTTTAAATTTTAATGTACAATTTTGTATGATTAATATACACTTGAATCTATTGTTATCTATTTTGCAGAGTCACTTGAACCTCCAAGGTCCAGATAGTTTGTTCCATGCCATATGTGAGAAAACGAGGGAAGAAGTTGCTAAAGTATGGGAGAAAGAGCACATGTAAGCTGATTACATGTCGGATTGGTACTTGAACATCAGCCTGGATGGGCAGATATTGGTTACATCTATAGCCCAGTCAACTACGAGCAACATTGGATTATATTGATGGTAGACATGAACCTTAGGCGCATCATTTTGTATGACTCACTCCTTAGGTACATCACATCAAGGGATCTAGTAACATTCCTTGCGCCCATGCTTCACTCTCTCTTTATTGGCATAATTCTGCGGCATATATGATACAAAGCTCAACCTTGCACCTAGTCCTTAGAAGTTGAGTCGTGTCAATACAGGCATCCTACAGGGGAATACACTGGACTGTGGGATATTCTGTCTCAAGTACTTTGAGTAGTTGGTGATCGGGTCGAGTATGGAGAGCTATCATTGTTCCATTATACTTACCCTTTAGATGAGTGTCATCTACAATGATCATGGGTCAACAACTCTTAAATCCTCTTAAACTCGCACCTAGTGTCGTGAACATATATTTGAAATATTTTGATTCTTTAAGCTCGATCTCAAATACAGTTCCAGGATTTTCTATCTTCAAAGCCTCACCATATGCATTCAAGATGGCATATGATTCCTCTGGCGTCCCCCTTGCAAGAGCAAAAGCAGTTTCTTTCGCACGCCATGCCTTGTCACAACTAATATTGACATTGTACTGATGCCGCATATCCTCAATAATATGGTACAGTTTGTCCCTCTGACCAACGTGGAACTTGTCCTTGATTAAGTGACCAATAATGAATGCACTGGCTTGTCTGTGGTCATGATTCAAAACTTCAATCGAGCATGTGTGATTGGACGTGTATTTTGTGATCTTGAAAATATCACATCCGTCCATTTTAATTGCTCGAACGACCCACTTACAAGTCTGGTGTAAACACTAAATCTATACAATTTTTTGTTTGTTTTTTTAACCTGCAGCTCAAAGTTGTTCTTAATGGCTAACATTGCTAACCTCATCTTCACATCATTCTTGCTGAAGAAAATTTGGCCTATTTCAACTATATCCACAAACCTTATGGACGACTGTGGTTGCATGATCAGGTCCCCCGTTCTGGCGTTACTACTAGATGGTACATTGTTTGGATTTTGGCGAGACACGCTCCCAACAAAATGGCCAAAATCATTTGACAGAATCAGAGTTGGTAGTTTTTCATTCACAATAGAAGAGCCATACCCTAAAAAAAAAAAACTGGGTTGGCTATTATTCATTCACAACAAAAGGAGTACTCCTTAAAACAACCAAAGTTGTTTGTTCTTCATTCCTAACCTCTTCCTCTTCTATCATCACATTCTAATTTACACATGTCCCAAAATCTTCTGTTGTCACATTCAGATGCAATACATTCGCTATATTAACATCGATGTTGTTGTTTTTCAGTGAGACACCTGATGGATAAACATCATGCTCATTGATGTCACCTCCACACATGGATTGGTCTGATCTCTCTGGATAATAAAATGTTGCCTCGCAATGAATTTCTTCGATTTCCTCAAGAATTACAAATACCTGCAGTCTAATACGGTCGTACTCTGAGGGGAGAAATTTAACATCAGCATCGTCCATCAAGCATACTGTAGGAGAATCAATATCCATCTTATATGTCACCCTCATTATAATCTTGAACTCTATCGAACTAACTTGCATGATCTCATATATTATATTTACCAACTCATTATACATCAACGTACTCAGAACTAGCAAACCCTTCAAACGACCTCCAGTATAATGTTATTCTGTGTTGTCTCATGTACCACCATAATGTAAGAATATATACTTCTCTATCCTTCAAGAAAAACAATACAGAAAGTGAGCAGTTAGGAAAATAGGTAACTGTTAAATACTCGTTATACTCGCTACATGATACTTGATGCCCATCACTCGATACTCAGTATTCTCAACTTGATGCTTATTGTTTCATAACTCTATCCCCTCATCCTCGCTCCACTAGAAGCTACTTGCATGTATCAGTGCACACTCACGAACTCATGCTCAGTCGTTCTCTTTGCTACGTTTGTATGTCTCGCACATCATCGAAAAAGTAAAAAAACTGAGTAAGAAAAAACACATTTACTTGCTTGAGGTGTGAGACAATATAGTGAAATGATCTAAATGTCTTTATAACTTAATCTCCGTAAAAAAAAAAAGGTTTTGTAAGGTGGATTTTTTGATGGGAAAGTGATCTCGATTTTCTCTTTTGTGTTTCAGTTCTATTTGTTCTTAGTTAATAAAAAAATTACTTCACATTTCAAAAAATTGATTTGAAAGAATCGTATACATTGTCAGAAAATTTTCAATTTGTGTATGTTCGTTCATGAGCATTAACTACAGAGCAGATTCCGACGACATAGAGAATTAAAGAAGATCGAGTATCAAGTATAACATGAATATGACAACTGTATCTAGTAATCATGCACCTGAGTATTAAGTGACCGTGTGAGGAATAATTGACGAGCCATTAAGAATCGAGTAACTTTGTAATTGAGGATCGAGTAATTTTGTATTGACATATACGTGTGACGTATCTCATAGATGAAACGATAAAATCATATGTAAACACCGTTTTTCATTTGACCCTCCCAAGGCCATCCCCACAAAAAAAGACCCATTTCTCTCCTCAAAACCAACAAAAACCACTTTTCGTTTTCGCTCTCAATTCGAATTTTCTTCCATTTCTCTCTTCGTTTTCTATTCTCATTTGAATCTGACTTTCGGATAATTGTGTTTCGTTGTGGTGTTGCGTTGATTTTGCGACGAAAAACCCAGAGTGAAAAATGGATGCGGCCATGGGATTGATGAGGAGAATGCCTCCAAAGCACTCCGAAACTGCTCTTTCGGCTCTCCTTACTCTCTTACCCCACCATTCTTCCGATCTACTTTCCCAGGTTGACCAGCCTCTTCAGGTGATTGTTTCTTCTGTTTTTACTCTTTACCCCATTGTTCGTCTACTGTTTTTATGAAATTTCTTTGAGATTTTGTTGATTTTCTGTATAATATCTGCGGTTGTTTTCCCTTTTAGCCATTTATCCGGTTTTTAGGGTTTTAATTTGATTTTTATTCCTCTCCATTGTTTTTTTTTATCGGCTTCATCGTGTTCGGATTCAACCCAATTTCCCTAACTATAGCTGTAATCCTGGGTGCTCGTTCTAATTAGCTTCGGGTTCAAGGATGAATATTTTGCGGTGGCAGGGTTGAATAATTAAGAGTGCTTCTGACTTCAGATACAAGGTGTTGTTTATTTAAATAAGGAGGTTTTGGTGTTATTTTATTTTCCCCTTTTCCACCGCTTCTTGTTACTCTTGGCTCTCTCTTGGATTGTTTTATTGCTACCGTGCTGATGAACTTCTGTCCTAGTCGCCTTTGGTGCTCAATTTTCTATGATAAAGTGCATTTCTTCAACTCCCTCCCCTTCATTTCAACTGACAGTGCTTCAACTTGTTAAAATAAACTCAAGTTCTCAAGTTTTCTGAAGGAGAAATCACAACATCTACAGGTTCTATGTGATGTGGACAATGGGAAGGAATTCATTTTGTGTGAATACAACAGAGATGCAGATTCATATAGGTAAGTACTCGGATCCATTTTTTCAGGATTTGTGCACCTTAAGCTAGTAATATACATCGCAATGGTTTTAGCAATGTTACCTTAGTTAATAGATATTTTGATATCTACCTTAATGTTTGAGGCTTTGATGCTAACTGTTCCAGTTATGAGTAGCACTTTGAAATATATGCCTTGCTCAAAACAAGTTCTTTGCATGTTTCAGAATTCCATGTGTGTTTGTACTTGTCTACTAGGTAGGTAAAGCCAGTGGGTATGCATTATGTACATCCAATTTTTTTTTCTTCAAAATATGAGTCAGTTTGTAAGCAAGCATTTAGTACATGATTGATAAAGGGCTTTCAGTGTAAAAAAAAATCTTTGAGCTTGCGACCACTGTTTTTCCTTGTACCACCGGTTATATAAGCTAACAAATATAACAGCATATCAGTATTGGGAAAGAAAAACATAGACTCTGTTTGACAAATATAAGAATACTAAGTAGGGATATGACTGCATGATTTATGGTTGGATTGATTAAAAGGTAGGTCAATGACCAATATATTTTTGCTTTCTTATAGTATCTTTTTTCAATGTTTTATTCATAAGCACTACATGATGCTATATTATTTTCTTGTCATATAGATCACCGTGGTCAAACAAATACCATCCACCATTGGAAGATGGAGCTATGCCATCCACAGAATTGAGGAAACTTGAGATTGAAGCAAATGAAGTATTCACAATCTATCGTGACCAGTGAGGTCCTTTGCTTGCTTCCTTTTTGACCTTTGTGCAATAGAATACTCTTCATACATTTTAGATACTATCTGCACCCAGTGTATACTTCTAGATTCAAGAGGCATTTTCTGTGCGATTATTTATTTTTAAGACAAATATAGAACCTACCCAGCCCAAACCAAAAAATAAAACCTACCCCATTGAATCTAACACTCAATTGCCTTGTGTGATTAAGTATTTCTTAAGACAGCTGCTTTAACAAATGATTGGTCAGGTATTATGAAGGTGGCATTTCATCTGTGTATATGTGGGAAGATGACGAGGAAAGTTTTGTCGGCTGTTTTTTGATAAAGAAAGGTAAGACTAATCAATGCATGAATTGCGAGCATTAATAAAAGTGCATGAATTGCTCATGTGATGCTTTTTGAGGATAAAGATGGCTCAAAGACTGGTCATGGTCGAAGGGGATTTCTACAGGAGGGAGCATGGGATGCCATTCATGTTATTGAGGTATCTTTGTTTCCATTGATAAAAGATGATCTACTAGATTTTGCCATTTTGGATTGTTCATATACTCTGCCCATCTCTTTACCAAATTCAGGTGAGGCTAGAAGATGAAGGTACAGCCAGCTATTGTCTAACAAGTACAGTCATGCTGTCCTTGACAACAGATAACAATGCAGCAGGGACTTTCAGTTTGTCCGGTTCAATTAGAAGACAGGTACTTCAGAATGAATTTTGTATTTGACCCTTTAGATTCAAATAGTAACCATCCTGAGTTGACTAATGGTCAATAAGAGTTGTGAGTAGACGTTTAGGATGAAGTTTGCTCGTCACAAAGATGTTAGTGATATGATCGAGGAGTTCCTCAATCCGCCTTTTTGGGAGAAATGTCTTTTGGGGGGCATTTTAACAATAGGGTGTTTAGGAGTATAGATGAGGATCCTTCGGATGTTTGGTCCCTCGTTCGTTTTACATCTCTTTGTGGGTTTCTATATCAAAGTTTTTTTGTAATTATCCTTCAGGCATGATTTTGCATAGTTGGGGTCCCTTCTTGTAAAGGGAGTTCTCCCCTTTTTGTGGGCTTGTTTCTTTTGTATGCCCATGTATTCTTTATTTTTCTTCAATGATAGTTGTTCTTTTTATTAAAAAAAAAAATAAAAATAGTCACAAGTACAGAGGGAATGGGTTCATCCATGGTAATCACCTACCTAGGATTTAGTATCTTACGAGTTTTCTTGGCTCCATAATGAGTCGACAACAAATGTGCTTGTGAATTAAGTTTGAGGGTTATAATTTCATCTGTGCCTATGTGTTCTTTTTTTATTGTACGTTGCACCCCTAATACTAGTAATAATAGAGGGTTGTTCAATGTTCAAGAAGGTTCTCTTAAATTAAACCCTCCTTTTCGTGACAAAGGGAGGGATTTCTTCCATGTGGGTGTTTGTTAATTTGGGTTTTTGTTTTTTTTTTTTTTGTTGTTTTTGGGTTTTTTTTGGTCTTTTTGGGATAAAATTAACCGCTTTCATTGTGAAAAAGTGAAAGAATACAAAAGCATACAAAAAACAAGCCCACCAAAACACTCCTAGTAACAGGAGGGGTTCCAGCTAAGTAAAATGTTACCAAGAGAACAATTACAAAAAAGCTTTGAAATTGAAGCCTAAAGACACACATGAAACCTCACAAGGGTCCCTATCTCTACCTTTGAATAGACTATTGTTCCTCTCCCCCCAAATATCCCATAACACTATAGTCAACTCAACAAACCACAAAAAACAGTCTTTCTCTCTGAAAGAGGGATCGCACGAACGTCCCTTTGGCTTCCGATCCAAACATCAAACTCTTGCAGAAGCAACTCCACATAGATCGTACATACTGACAATCCCAAAGGATATGATCCAGACCTTCCTCCGCCTTTTGACAAAGAATATAGTAGAAAGGCTCCATTAGTGAGGTCTTCTTCCTAGCTAGCTTATCTAAAGTGTTCGCCGAACCAAGCAAAACTTGTTAAGTAAAGAACCTGATTTTCTTAGGGATCTTAATCCTCCAAACCACATAAAAAACAGACTCCATAACGGGGGAGGGATCCAACAACAATTTGAAAATGGATTTACAAGAAAATCCTTCACTAGGATTTGGACTCCAAACACGAACTCCCTCCTCCCAGCCCTAAAATTGCACTCCAATAAAGAAAGAAGAGAGGCAAATGACGACGGAACCTGAAAGAAAAAGATACATAGTTATTGGATCAAACTAAGAAATCTGAGACTGGACGGTTTTTGAAGGATGACAAATGATAGAGATGCGGAAAAAAGGAGAGAGGACTATTCCCCACCCATTGATCTTCCCAGAAATATGTATCCTTATCGCCTCTCACAATACAACAGACTAGATGAGAAAAAGTGGGAAGCTCAAACGAAATGCCTTTCCTTGGGTTTTGGTGTGTGCCTTTAACCCCTTTAGCTACCCAATCATAAGGGTGGTTGCCATGCTTACTCGCTATGATTCGATGCCACAAAGATTTAGGCGCAAAATGCTAAAGCCTTCTAGCCAACAAAGCTTTGTTTTGAATCCTTAAATTGCCAATCTCCAACCCCCCGATTAACAGGGGCCCCAACAACCTCCCAACTAACCAGATGAGAGCCCTTTCCATCATTCACCTCTTCCCAAAGAAAATCTCACATAAACTTCTCCAGACTCTTACAGACCAAGCTAGGAGCCCAAAAAGGAGAGAAATAATATACAAGAATGCCACTAAGCATCGATCTGATTAGAGTTAACCTACCAGCTTTAGAGAAAAAACCTTTCTTCCACAAAGCTAACTTCTTCCGGATCATCTCAGAAATAGGGTCCCAAAAAGATGTCTCTCGAATTACCTCTCAGCGGGAGCCTAGGAGGAAGGAAGAGAACCAACCTCACAACTGAACGCACCCCGCCCATCTCCTAAGTTTATCTTGATCCCTGTCAATTCCCAAAATTTGGCACTTACTCCTATTAATTCTAAGACCATGGCTTCAAGAACCCCACCATATGATTAAGGATCAAGGAGTCCTCATTGTCTGAGCAGAACAACATCGTATCATCCGCTAATTGGAGATGTGACAAGGTCACCTTGTTCGAACCCACCCTAAAAGGCTCAATAATGTTTCCTTTTACCCCTTTTAGAATAAGCCGACTTAAGACATCCATGACAAGTAAGAACAAGAAGGGAGACAGAGGATCTCCCTATTTCCCGAATCGACCCCTTTGGGGGGTTTCCATTGAAGAAAATTGAGTACTTCACATTCCTAATGCAACCCCACATCCACATCCTCCATTTATACCCAAAACCTTTCTTTCATCATCGCCCTATCCAAAAAATCCTAATCAGCTTACTTTTGGTCTTACTTGTCGTGGATGTTTATTTGGGTTTTTATAATTACCAGCTTTTTTTTTTTTTTTTTTTTTTTTTTTTGGATTGGACCCGCTTTCTGTAACTGAGTGTAGGTCTATTTTATTTTTAGTTTATATATATATTTTTTTATTACTTAATTATGTATGCCCTTTCATCTATCCCAATGAAAGCATGCTTTCTTATCAGAAAAATAAAAAATAATCATTCTGGTTCCACACTTCCACTGCCATTGTAGATGAAGATGAAGCTCTCAGTTGCAGAAGGCCATCTTTGTAACATGGGTCGAATGATCGAAGAAATGGAAAGTAAGCTGAGGAATTCACTCGATCAGGTAATTTTGTCTCCCGACACTTTGCCTCTCTCAGTTTTGTCAACTCTGGATCCCTAATCCCTTTTCAAGGAACAGGGTTTAACCATAGGAATGAAATTATTCAATGTGACATCCATAACAGGTCTATTTTGGGAAAACAAAAGAGATGGTTTGCACCTTGCGGCCACCCTCAGAAGTGGTGCATATGAAATTACCCGACAAATGACCACTCTGCTTATACAGAGCTAAATTGGCACAGCGGATCGATAGTTGTAAGTCATTTTTCTACTTCTGTAACTGTGTGATTTGTGATTGTCTTTTCCAATCTCTATTTATGTTGAAAGAAGAAAAAGCTGTTTAGTGAGTGTATTGATTTTAGGGCTTCACGGTTTAGTAGTTTGTCATGTTGCAAATGTGAGTTGGATTTCTGAATTGAAAATTGCATTTGATTCTTCTATGTTTTCCTTGGTTGCCTTCAAGTACAACAAACTGAATGGTAAAATTATTTTGCAAAATTGTTTTACATATTTCAAGCCTTGATTCCTCCATATTTTTACGGCACTATCTCAATGGTAAACGATATACTATCACATAAATATGCATGGTAGGTAAAGTGATGCATATTTAATTGATCAGTCCCAACTTTAAGACTCTGTTTACTTCCTTTTTCGTGTGCGCTTTTATTCGAGTTGGAAAAAAAGAAAAATAAATGCCAAGTCCATCTAGAAAGAAAATCTTAACTCTCAATTGGATCCCTATTGACTTTGAAAGTTTAAAACCCGAACTTGTAACTTTTAACCAAACATTTTTATTCATACAAAAAGAAGAAAAACTAAAAATTATGAAATCAATGGTAAAAGACAATTACTTGGGTAGAAAAATCTTCATTATGACTCATGTATAGGCTAAATTTACATTGCCCTTTGTTAAAAAAATATCTCTATTTAATGTACAAGTTTCAACTTTTTGCAATAGAAATCCTTACAAAACTTTGAGACTTAGATGTGACATTTACATGGAACAAAAATGAGGATACAGAAACCATTGCATCGTTGTCTTTTTTTTTTTTTTTTTTTTTTTTTTTTTTTAATAATAAAAAAATAAATATTAATTTTTAATTAACCTTATATATGTTGATCTGTATACTTAACATTATCTTATTCCTAGATTTCTATGTTGCATTATCCAATGTTTTCAAAACTAAAATAGAAAGAACTTTTTACTAGTTATTCACTTTTGTTTAAGTAACAAAAGTAAAAACGATACAATTCGTAAAGGCAGTATCAACATCCCAACATCAAGTAAGAAACCACAATGTATTGCTACGAAACAAAGACAACCATCCTAACACTAAACGCAGAGAGAAGACAAACTCTTCCAAAAGAAAATATTCTTTAAACCAAGTCCCAACGGTGTTGTGTCATATCCAATCCCCATTATACCAGGATGTGGGCAGCATTTACCTTAAACTACGTTGTTATGAGCTTAAGCTTTAGCATCAGGTTTGCTGCTTGTAGAACCAGGCTCATTAATAGCCTCTGCAAGAGGTGTGCGATCGACTTTTCCCCCTTCTTTATTGTCACCCTCGACGTCAACGTTGTTATCTTCTGCATAGACACAAATGGTTTTAATGTACACATGAATACATAATAAATATTTTTAAACTCCGCCAAACTAACCATCACCCTCTCCAAATCCATCAGCACCCAAGCCTTCACCAGCATCAATACCGAGTTTCTGGAGATCAAACTTGATTAGAAAATTGTTCGTATAGTGTTCGACTCTTATATAACATGAATAATAATTGAACTTACCGAAAAGTCCAAGTTGCTGAAGTCCATCTCATTTGCAGCTGCACATTTTAATGACAGGGTAAGAAAGCCTCTTCAACAAAAACTTACAACAGAAAATGGAGAAATGAACTAAAACAAAAACTTAGGTATACAATAGAAAATGGTTTGGTTTGATAATCATTTGGTTTTTTATTTTTAGTATTTGAAAATTAAGACTATAAATACCATTTCCATCTCTGATTTCTTTTGCTCTGTTATTTACTTTTTATCAATATTTTACAAAACAATCCAAATTTTGATAACTAAAACAAAACTTGTTGGCCTAGTGGTAAATAAGGGAATATCCGCTTGATAAAAGGCTAAGAGACCATGGTTCAATCCATGAGGCCACCCACCTAGAATTTAATATCTTACGAGTTTCTTGACATTCAAATGTTGCAGAGTCAAACGGGTTTTTTTCGAAAAAAAGAAAAAAAAAAACTTGTTTCTGTTTTTTGAATTTGGATAAGAATTCAACTCTTTTGCTTTATAAAGATGTAAAACCGGTAAGAAATTAAGAGAGAATAAGCTTAATTTTAAAAAACCCAAAAGCCAAAAGCCAAAACCAAATAGTCATCAAAGAAGGCCTAAATAAATTCATCTAAAGAAACAAACTCACAGTTATTTCCTTTTTCCTCATCTTCATCGATCCATTTGTCCCAATCAATTTTCACAAACACAGGAGGTTTCCCTTCTTGCTTCAACAATCTGCTCCACCATTTCTTTTCAGCCTTTTCTATCAAATACCGGATGTTTCTCATGCCAACACTAGCCTTGCTCTCCTGCCATCATTGTGTTTCAACAATTAGTGCCTTAATATTTAACAGAACAACAAGAATGAAGGGTACGAAGCCAAATTATAATGAAGTTCATTATACATTTATGTCAACTTTATCATAAAGATCAATGTCAACTTCATATGGGATCTTCTCTGCTCCACTAACTGCAGAAAAGGAAAATTTCCCTTGAGGCTCCAACTTAAGCTTCACATCCTGAGCATCAGGCAAGTCAATTGTTATGAATAGCCTTTCTGATGTCTGTGCCCATCTTAAAGTAGGGTGTCGGCTGTAGTTAATAAACAAACAAAAAAAGTCAGATAAAATGGAACTTTACATGACATCTAAACCTATAATTAATTTGGCCCTATAGTTTGGAAAATTTTAGTCTCTATGGTGCGATAGAATCTCATAAATAGTCCTTATAATGATAAAATACTCACAAATAGTCCTTACCATAGTGACTGTTTATGAACGTATTATCAAATTATAGGAATTAAATTCTAATTTTCTTTCAATCATTGGGATCAAATTTGCAATTTAACCTACAAAGGCCATCATTTTCAAAGACAAAAGAAGATTTGTTCATCCCTTAAGATCGAATAGCTACGGATAACCATCATCAAAATCAATACAACCTCTGAAATTCAGATAAGCTACAAGTTTAAACTTGAATAGAATAAGAGAATCAACAATTACTAACAACATTTCCAAGTAAAGGAACCAATAACAGATCCATAGGGTAAAATGATACTCCACCAAGTACAAGAATCTGATTTGAATAGAACAAGAACACCATTGAAATTTGCAAAAGGAGAAAGATCAGCCGTCATTTTCACATTTAACTAATGATCAGAATTTCTTAAACCTCGAGTATAAGTTTAGCAAAAGAAAGTGAAATATTATTCAAGCCGATCATCCAAGTTTTATAGTAACTTCTACGTCGCAAAAATAAGTAAAGACTCAATTTCCAACTACAATCGCCTATTAAAATGCATCAAACAATCACAATAACGCAGAACTCCAACAATCGAACTCCACTTTCAAAATTCTTCTTAGTTTCAATCAAATTTTCAATCAACCAAACCGACAGAGAAACTCACCGCCTCACTTTAACTTACAAACACCACCGATTCCTCATCATTTTTGTATATTCAAGCAATAAAAAGAATTAAGAAGCGAGAGAGATACCTCATTTTTGGGACTCGATGAACGGATTCAAAATCGAATTGTATTTGAGTGCTAATCGAATCGTTTCAGATGAAGAAATAAGAAACGAAGAGAACGCCATGGCGATGGGATAAAAACAATGAAATGGCGGTTCGCTGAAGTAAAGGATAATTGATGAGTTTAATATTCAATTTTATTTTTCTAATATCCATGGATTTATAGTAAATTTTGATGTTTTTTCTTATCACTTAAGTTATAGGCTTTGTTTGGGATTGTTGTATCTTACTGTCAATTACGGAAAAAAAAATAATGTTCGATGAATTTCAAATTATAAAAAATTGGTTAACATATTTGGTAAATTAATATTAAATTGGTATAATTTAGTTATATGAAAAATAGGTATATTATTTCAATTATTTTTATATTGATAATTAATTTATTAATTATAATATATTTATTTAAAATTTTAATGATTCGAATTTCAACTAAGTTTGTTTAATCTAAATTATTCGATCAGATTTCAAGAAAAATAATTATTATAAAAATGCGAGTCAATTAAATTTGAAATAGATGAATAGATGTGACAAAATATATTAATATGGAGGTATATTATTATAATATATTTATTTAAATGATTAGGAAGGTAAATTTTTAAGAAAACTAAATATAAAAGTTAGTGTGACATTAGTTAAAATTAAAAGGTGATTCTAATAGATTAAAAAATAATTCATTTTATTAAACAAGATAGGTAATTAAGATTTTACCATAAACACTTTTTACAATTACAAATGCAATAACGAGGCCTTAGATTTAGCTTTTTGCGTAAATTGAAAGCAAAAAGTAGCTTTTGCCTATGTGGAAATTCCTATGGAATGTGGTAACATTTGCCTCTCTTTGTTGTCCTTTGACTTTCATTGAGGACTCACAGATTTGGAATTTGTTCAGGAGAGTGGTAATGTTATATTCAATTTTGTTCATAACAACATTATTTTGAAGTTAAAGAAAACTCTTCGGAGTTCGTTAATGACAAGGGCATTCATCTCAACCACCTTGAAATGGACCATCATATTGAGAACATGTTCCCTTATAGGGGTCTCCTCATTCATCCGTGCATTGAAGATGAATTTGAAAGTATCATACTTGATTTGAGTGGACAGTCGTAAAAAAACATTTCACATAATGATTCCATGATCTCTTGTACAGTGATCATGTTCTCATGTTTCTTAGCTAAAACTTCAAATAAGCTAGCCTCTATATCCTCGGGCCTTGTCATTGGCCCTTGTCCACCTATCATGTGCATCACGAATATTTCGTGTTGCATTTGGTCCAGGGATTCGAGGACATTCCTCAATCACGACAAACTTAACATCATCTATTACCAAAACAGTGTTGATGGTATTTTTTCAAGTGTATAGTTTTCACCCGTTAATTTGTCGGCACCAAGCAGGATAATAACAATGCCACTCATTTTCAACAAATTTCTGAAACCAAACAAAATTATAGAAATCTTACATAACTTTTAAAAACCAATCAAGTTTTTAGCAAAAATAATGAACCCTAATTTCATTTAATTTGCAATGATACTTTGGTGATTTAGAACAATAGCCACATCAAGGTGAACATTTATTCCTTCACTGAATTGAGATGATCTCGACTATGAAGCATAAATACTTCATGAGAGGCAAGGAATCCGTATCAGATACATATCGGATACCGATACTTCCTGATACTTTCCAGATACGTATCTGACACGCGATTTGATGTATCTATTTTTACGCGTATTTTTTTTTAAAGAAAAAAGACAAGCAACTCATCTAATATTTTCTAATATAAAACTAGGCAACCTTATTTAAAAAGCTCACTACTCGAGTCCAAAACCAAAAGGAAAAAAAAATAATGGACCAAACCCTAGACTAGAATCATTTAATCTCCATCTTCACATTTGAGTCCCCACAAAGTCCACCAAAATATAAACCATTTGGATATCTTCAACAATTTAACGAAGAAGTTCTTCGTTTATCTTCATACTTCTCCCTCTAATCTTCTTCTCTTCTTCTTTGCAATATGAGTCACTTTTCTATTGCATTTTATTAACTATTGTACTTCAACATTTTAGATGTTGCTTTTTTTGTATTGTATTTCAGTGTTTGTATTCTATTTTGTGTCATTGTTATTAACTTCTATGCTAAAGTTATCTATATCCTAGATTTTTTTTAAAGAAAAAGAAAATGTATCTTCAACATATCATTATCCTCTTTTTTTAGAAATATATATATTAAAAATATATATAAAAATGACGCATCCTTAGACGTATCCTTATCTTAGTTTTTTAGAAGTTGACGAATCGCCGTATCGTATCGTGTAGTCTTATCCGTGTCTGTGCTTCATTCTTGACTAATTACTACACAAGAATAACTCTTATTCCTATAACAATTAGTTACCATTCATTTGGTCAAGAAACCATTAACTCGCTTAATATTTTCTTGTAGATGTAACCCTTCATTTTAGACTTTATAGTCCCTATCCAACAAACCTGCCTCAGGGAAGAATAATATTAGTGCAAAAACTATAGCGACTCTATCCATTTCTGGAGTTCGCCTTGATGTTGATTCCATGCAAATACCCTCCTAAGGGGGACGCTCCTAGGTGCTAAAGGAAGAGCATGAAATCTCACGTTGCAAACTAATGAAGGAGATCATAGGATGTATTGACACATATCCTTCTCCCACTTACTATGAATATTTTATCCATTAATCTTGATAGTGACCCATGCAAACACCTTCCTAAGGGAGGTCGTTCCCAGGACACCATGAGGTCGAGCATGAGTCTCACGACGTGAACTTAACCAGAGAACATGAGAGAAGAACAACATATCATATACATATTTTTCTCCCATTAAGTATTTTAGAACATAAAGTTTATTACTTAGGTAAATTTGGCTAATTAAATTATCTAAGTCTTGTTAATTTTCCCAATATAACACTCATATTGAATAGTTTAATATAATATTTTAATTCATTAAATACTTTAACAAATTCATACATTATTGCATGTTTAATAAAATATTAACTAATTCAACCCCTAGGACGGTTCCCAGGTAGGGATACTCCCTTACGCTCAGCGTAAATACCCTAATCATAGACAGAACCTTTCTAGTCAGGGTTTCTTATGGGCACTATTTTATTGTTAATATTTTATTTTCTCATTTTAATTCTAATTTCATTAAAAATAAAATTAAAGATTAATTGAATCAAATTTTAAACAATTTTAAATAATTTTAAACAAATTAATTAATCTTATTTTAATCTCATTAGGCTCACATGCAATTTTAAGTTTTTCCATTTATTAAACATACAATATGACTTTTGTATAAATTAAAGGGGTCTTTTTAAATATAAAAAAAATATTTAAAAATATTTACACTTTATAGCAAAAAGTTAAAAAAGCACAAATACTTTTAGAACTTTGTTATAAAGTGTAAATATTTTTAGAATTTTTCTATTTATAAGAATTTCCCTAAATCAAAACTTATTATATGCATTTCTTGATAAAATTATTAATTAAGTATAACTTTTATATTCTAATTAATAAATAACATATTTAATGCATATCTATTTTCATTAGCATACATAATATAATTCTTATATTAAAGTTAATGAAAAATTATATAATAAGCACGCTTTTAGTCATATATTAAATCATATAATATTACTTTCATATTATAAACGTGTAAACTATATAGTAATTATCACGCATATAATTTTCATTAAATATAACTCTTATATTATAAATAATGAAAACTATACTATTAATTTTCATGCATTCCTATATTTTAGGAAATCCTAAACATTAAATATAAAAATTATATTTAAATATGATATATGACATACTTAGCTTATGGTGAGATTTTAATCTATATGACATATTTTATGCAACATATAAATTAAAACAGTTCAATACATACAACCAATGCATTAAATTAAAAAGCAATAATAGATTGGATTTTGGCATTCCTAGAATAAAAATAAAATAAAATAAAATTACAATAATTTTAAATTTTTTTATCTTCATGGTAAATATTTTGCCTTCTTATCAAATTAGGGTTTCCAAATTGGCTAACTTTCACATCATTCACGCTCAAAAAAAATTGCTCTGTCTATGGAAATCTATGACATACAAACAATGACAGTGAAACAATAAGATTTTAAAGATATAGAAACAATATGGACGGTAGTACCCTACACAGAAACCTCTCAGGTCAGCACTCTGAATTCCATTTTTTTTTAGTTTCTGGCATTTTTGACAGCAATAAAATGCCACGAACAACACAAATTTACATACTCGATTTACAGATAAATGTCCAAAATAATTGGCCCTTACATTGATCAAATCAAAGTAAAATACTGTAAATCTAATGCCAAAATCCATAAACATCTATTATGCAAGACCTCATACTTCATACATCATATATACAAAATGCACCCATCAAACTTTTCGGTGTAAATTCTACAATGAAATTGAAAAAAAAAATTGGTCTCTGATACCAATTGAAGGGATCGAATCTAGTGCAGAAGCAAGTGATCACTTTGCTTCAATTAGGTTCAAGAATTAAAACACAGAATTATAACAGGAATTTTACATTTGAAGAACTATTCTTCAACTCTTCTCCATGTCTTGAGAAAACAACACAAATTCTTCTCTGAATCATGAACAGAATACCACCAATATGAATCATGTCCAATTTTCCTATGGAAACGAGGGGGGGATTCCTCGTGAGCTAAACGGGGACGGGGACGGGGAATGCATTCTTCGTCCTCGCCCCGATTAGTTTCTACATATTTATTTATTATAGTTATCTAATGTTATGTTATTATTATTATTATATAAATATTACATTTAAATTTCAAATTTGATTTTTTATTGGGAAAGATAATGAATATGTTTAAATTGAATATTTAAATTTAGATTATATATGTGAATAATTTGATTTATATTTATTTCTTTTTACTAAAAGAATTCAATTAGCTTTTTTAGGTCAAAATTTGAGTAATTTATCTTTAAATTCAAATTGTTAAAACAAACATAATAAAAAATTTAGTGATAAAGTTAATTATTTAATTAAAATTTATTCACTTTAAATTAATTGGTTTTTTACCAAAAAAAAAAATTATGGGAAAAAATTCCCCGGGAACTTGATCCCCGTGAATTCCTTGCAGAGAATCAATGACATCTCCGACCCCGCCTCGCCTCATGGACATCTTTATTCTCCGGAAAAGGATTGGATTGAATTGTTGGATCCTCCTTTTTGAAAAAAAGATCAGGAAAAGAGAACAATTTTTGTAGAAAACTCTTCTCTTGTAAATTTAGGGAGAGCTTTTTAGGGAGAGAGTGAAATTTATTTTCTGTGGTTTTTTTTTTTTCCGTAAAAATCAAATAGGGAGCTTTATTGTAGATCCTTTTGCAAATTAAATACGGGAGGGGAGTTATAGCTCCCCTCACCCACTCACTATCCCTGGGGAGTTATTTTTTTTTATTTAATTTGATTTAAAATTAAATCAAATCAAATATTTGTTTAGTCAAATCAAATATTTGTTTAGTCAAATCAATTAAATCTTTATATATATAGAATCATATTTAAATATATTTCTCTCTTATGATCTATATTTTTAATATAAATCTAATTTATATTTAATTTAATATTAATATTCTCATATTATATAGTTTAAATTTGAACTTATTCAAAATCAGTTTTATATTATAATGTATCTATATACATTACATTAATTGCATAAATTTCCTTAATTAATTTGAATAGTTCATATTCTTTCAAAACTAATTATCCTTGTTTTACCTCATTGTGAGCTAGCAAGGGACCTAATGGACCTATAGCCATAAGCTCCAATGATCCTAGATTAATTAATTAAACTCTTTAATTAAATTAAACAAACATTCATTGACTAAAGGGGCACTCCACTAAAGACCCATAACTACATGCTTATGAACTTCATAATATTTCTATGTCCATTGATTTAAACATTATACATGATTCAATCATTCACAAGTTTTTCGTAATTACAGTTGGATCAAAATACTGTTTTACCCTTGTAAATACCTCTTGCTCCTTAACTACTACTGATTCTTTATGAATAATCTGTTTATGGTCCAACCATAAATAAAGTCCTCTCGAGCCAATGAGAGGATATGCTTCATTGTTCAAATCCTAGAGTCAGCACTTAAGAGAACAACTTATCTACTTAATTACCTAAAGGTAGGAAGAAGAGCGTTTCCATCTTGTGTAGCTATATTTCCAGCTCCCCACTCGATCTCGTCTCCAAAATGGTAGGCATATTAAATTGGCGACCCAGACCATTCTTACCCATACAAATAAAAGGAGTATCCCTCATGAGCAAGAGTTCGTAACTGATTGAGATCAAGTTATATATGGTCATCATTTGAAATGTTAATCTTTTTAGTCAACGGTATTACAACGAGAGATTAACTATTTCTCGATCTGATCTTATACAAACTCTTTATATAAGATGCCTCCACTCACATGTCTTTACATGAACGATTTAGATCAAATCATTTGTATGTAAGAGTAAATTAGCATGCAACGGAATTAACAAGGATCAATAAGTATTTTAATTCATTAATTTTGGCAGAAACTAAAGCATGCTCATCTAGCATAAGAGGGTTTGAAGTCATACCTTTGTAAATCTCTTCAAGATCTTGATTCTCAGTTGTTATCTTCTCCAAAATTTACTGTGAACCACCTCAAGATCTTCCCCATTATACTCTTGGAGCTTTAGAATGAGTTGTGGGACTCAAGAACAACTTGAACGAAAGGAAATTAGGAGAGTAGCTCACTGCTATAACCAACTTTGAAGAACAATTCTTCAGCTCGATTTTTTCTGAAAAAACACTTTCAATGCATGCTACAATTCCACTTCAATCTTCTTTATTTATTGGAACTCTCTCATCCAAAGAAGATGGCTGCATGAGATGCAGATCATGCTTGAAGTTAATGAAGCAAAGGTAAAATGAGTTTTGTGTGAGCTAGTTGAAGATGATAACGGAAAAACAAATTTTTACATTTTGTGTTAGATTTTCCAAATTTTTCAATTTTTCAAAAACCAAATGATTCAAAAATCAATTAGATTTTAAAATTGAAAATATTATTAATTTTATAAATTAATTTCATAATAAAATTAATAAATAATGATTTAAATAATTCAATTAATTCTAATTAATTTAATATCAAACATTAAATTAATTTTACACAATTCACTTTCATATATTTAAATCATATTTAAATATAAATTCTCCTATTCCATTTAATTCTAATTTGAACGTTTCAAATTAATTTATCATGCTTCAAGTCCTTTCTCTATCATGTGAAGGCGGGGTCCCGATTGTTCAAGACCTAGAATCAATATTTAAGAGAACAACCTATCTGCCAACCCTAAATCGGGTAGGAGTTAATTCCATCTTGCAGGGCTATGTCCCCAACTATTCATCCAGTCTTATCCCAAAATGGAAAGCTTATTAAGCAGTGTTGTTGGACTACTCTCACCCATGCAGATCAAATGATAATCCTAAATAAACAGGAGTTCATAGCTAGCTCAGGATTAAGATTGAGTTAACCTAGATTACTAAATAATAAAATAGTCAAAGTAAACAGTCGTTATAAAGAAAAGTGATTATTTTTGTGGTCCAGTCTATATGCAAACTCATTGCATAGGATGTCCCCACTCACATGTCTCTTCATGAATGATCTGTGGATCACATCATTTGTACTACCTACAAAATGAGTCGCATCCAATAGTGTTATCGGGATGAGATACCCAATTTCATCCATATACTTATTAGACCATTTAGGCTATATACTATTAACTTGATCCTGTTTATGTCACCACATAAAGTTAAAGTATTCACACTATAGCCATGAATATGTTTATTGGATTTTCATAATAGAATGCAAAACAACTTTATTGAATTAATTACTCAATAATATTTTATTGATAAATAGAATGTTTAACATGAACTGCGAGTTCTAGGACATTCCTAACATTATAAAGATTACAAAGTGGGCCATATCTATAGTGTTACCAGGATAAGATACCCAACCTTATCCATATACTATAGACCATTTAGATTATCATTTGAACATGATCCACCTGTATGTCATCCACATATTGTTCAAGTTACATGAAAAATAATCTTGGATCTTAGTTTATTCGATTGAGTTATGCAAGTTTAAATGTCAAATAAATTAACTCTTTATTTTACTAAATAAATAATTTGTTCATACATTAAAAACCACGAAATTTATGGCATAAATCTCAACACACCATTTATTATACCAAATTTATCAATCAACAAGTTGTTGGAAAAAACCTCCCACTACTACCAAATTTGTCAATCAAAATTGTCATATAATTTACCCTTTCACCAACATTTTGCTTTTTAGCCCCTTTTTACAAAAAGAAATGTATCATCACTATATTGCATATGGAACTTCTGGTTGAGAGTCTAAGATACAACATGAGAGATAAATAGGAAATCTATGTCTATTTCTCCCTCTTGGTCTCACATGTGACGTTGACATGTTGAGTCTTCAATTCACTTGTCCTTACCATTTGTTTTAAAAAGCTATTAAGGCTTACATCTTGAGGCTTGTCCCGAGGCAATTCTCTAACTTATGTCTTTTTGAAAATTCATAGAGGCTTTTAGAAAATTTGATTAAGTGAAAATTATGGGGGTGGATTTTTATATTCATACTTTTATATAACTATAATGTTTAGTACCAATTTATGTTTCGTAAAAGGTTTTTAATTCATTATTTCAGATTTGCGCATCATACCACCTCGTCTCTTCAAAATGAAAAGTCTCAAGTCTGCATTTATCCTTTTAAATCATTGGTTCTTAAAATGTAGAAATCTATTTTACATGTTAATTATAATTTTTTAATTTTTTTTTCTCTACGTACCAAAATAAATGAAAGAATAATGGAAATCTATGCCCCCACTATCACAAAATTAAGAAGACTGTTACACCTCGCCCCAAATTATCCTAGTGAATCTAGGATGACGATAATAGACTCTAAGTTGTGTAATGAAATTTACTGTCAAAACTGTCCTTACAATGTGAAAGGACAAATGTGTCCACACCAATTATGACCCCTTCTTGCAAATGTGTCGACACAAACTATCACCCTTTTTTTAGAATTTCGTCCTCAACATTCAATCAAGCTAAGAATTTTATAAGGACTCATATGTAATTTTAATTTTGCAATAAATAAAAATTGTATTAATTTCTTCAACATTTGGTGATCCTTGATTTTTCTGTTGGGTTAGAACATTTTCACTTGAGTATCATGTCTTTCAACTTGTTTTGTTTGGGAACCAGTCAAATTTATGATATGCTAATTTTTCCTTCATTATAATTTTCGATCAATATATATCTTTATTGACTATTTTGTGGTTCTTGTTTGGGAAAATGATCCTTGCTTGATTTCTTAGAACAAATACGGGAAATCTCTCTTCATATGGTCCGACACTCTTCAATTATGTTCCCTACAAGCATTGACTTTGGTGTGAGGTGTGCCTTTCCACAATTTTGATATTGTCCCACTCACTTTCTGGGTCCTCCAACTGAAACCGAAAATATCATTTACCTACGATGCAATGCATGACTTACCATACAAGATAACATATTTTAATACTCATAATGCTCTGATACCAAATTATCACACTCCACTCTAAGTTATCCTACTGAACCTAGGATAAGATGGAACAATAATAGACTCCAGTATGCAATGTCAAAACTTTTACTAAAATGTAAAATACAAATAAATCCTCACAAAGATTTTCAAATAAAAATGAAATGCGAAATGTGAAATTTAATTTTTTGTTTTCTATTTTTAAAATTAAATTTACCTATAAGATCTTTTTATTTTGTTATCTACTTTCTATTGATGTTTAAAAAAACCAAGCCAAATTTAGTTCTAAAAACTTATTTTTTTCTTTTAAAAATTTGATTAAAAATTTAATATTTTCTCAAAAAATTTGAAAATCATAGTATAGGATTTAGGATTAAACAAACATGAATCTAAAAATAGAAAATTAAGTGTAAAATCATTATCAATGGTGCTTTAGTAATTAATTATTTTTAGTGTCTTTTAGACACGTTTCTTTGATATTTGTCTCATAATTTAATATGTATTGAAAATACAAGAATAAAATTCAACAAGTTGCCAATAAGAGCATAACTCAACTGGCATATTGCTTGTATTATCAATCTCGAAGTCTGAGATTCAATTCTCCTATCGCACACTTTAATTACAATACCTTTGCAAAAAAAAATTCAAATTACTATTGATTGGCATTTTAGGATAAGACTTGATAAATAACTGGGGACAATATGGAATTTACAAATTATTTGAAACTAAACAAAAACTAATTTGAAAACAAAACTCAAAATGGAAATTTTCAAAAGTTGGAAATCTCCACTATGATGCAAGACACCTTATTCATCAAATTCCATTTTCTCCAAGTAGGAGCTGAACTTCATGCAAGCTATGAATTTGCATGATGAAAGCTTTATAAATTAAAGTGATGGGTTGAATAAATGGATTAAGCTCTCAAAAACTTCTTCAAGAACTCTGCCAAAACCCTCTTCATATCTTCTTTATATCCAGCTCAATTTAGTGTTTCCACCATACAATCCTTGCAAGAGAATAGTAGAGAAGATTTTTGTGGTGGTCTACTTGTAGATTGAATCACTTTTATGTGGAACTCAGTTGGTATTGAAGAGGATTCATCAAAGGTATTGTGTTCAACAAACCCTCTTTGTAATAGTTATTTTGAAGCATGTTTTAAACTCAAATTAAGTATAATTAGAGTGCTTATTGATTCCAACTTTCTCTACTACATGTTAGTATACTCTAATAATTGGTATCAGAGCATGATTTAAGTACTCAATTGTTGGTAATTTGAGTTTGGTGTGTGTTCTTTATAAACTCTATGAAAATGATGAACTGATATGGTTTTCCAATGTTTTGGCATTTGAATCTTTTCAGTTATGTTGTAACTCTTATAATTGGTTCTTGTTTAATGGGCCTTAATATGCGTTTAAGTGTTTATAGTTCGTTTGGAGTCATTAACGTTGGAATTAGGTTATAATTGAATAAATAAGTGAAGAAGGTCGAAGCAGCAGGAACTGAAAATTCAAATTTCTACCAAATATTCGATGCTCGATGGAATACTCGATGATATTTCATGAAATATTTGATGCATGATGTCATACTCGATGGTACTCGATGTGTTTACTTGATGATATTTCATGAAATACTCGATGTACGATGCCATACTCGATGGTATTTGATGTGTTTACTCGATGATATTTCATGAAATACTCGTTGCTCGATGCATGATGCTTTACTCGATGGTCGATGGCATCTACTCGATGGTATTTTATGAAATATTTGATGTTCGATGATGTTGGTTGTCATACTTGATGCACACTGGCATACTTGATGCTGGTTGCTTGCTGATACTCGATGGGTTTTTCTCGGTTCAACGTGGTCCGAGCGGTCCAGAAGCTATTTGAAGCCGGTTTTGCTTTTTTTTTTTTTTTTTTTTTTTGTTTGTAATAGCTAGGCATTTGTTTGCTTGGAAATGCCAAAACCAAAAACTATATCAGTTTTGTGTTTAATTAATTATGCATTTGATGTATGTTACATTAAATAAATTTTGTATATGCATAAAGTATGTCATGTAGAATTAGAAATCCCACCATAGGAAGCATGTTACATGCATTAAAGTATGTTATAAAATTATTATAATATATAGTATACATGTATAGGGTTTCAATTTGTTTTAATATAAAGGTTATGTTAAAAATTGAATGCTTTTGATGTATGTTATAGATGTTTAGCATGTCTATTTTTATAAGTATTTATAAAATTGAATTAGACATTAAAATCCATAACAAAGATAAAAGCATGCTTACTTAGGTTAACAACTTGTTTTAATAGTTAAAATAGATCGTTATCTTATAAAATTTGGTTACAAACTCAATCAGTTTATAATCCTATCTAAGGCTGGGGGTATTTAAGTTGATAGTTTATGTAACACCTCCCACCTGGGGATTATGACTGAAATAACAAGAATTGATATACAGTTTTATGAGCTTTCGTGAGCGGTGTGAGGTTTAAAATTAGTTTTAACCTAGACATCGTAGGTTAAATCCAAATATAAACATTATACTTGGATAATAAACGAATAGACTTAGGTTGTTTAAAATTAGCCGTAACAAATCTAAATTCAAAAATACCCAAACATTTAGAACACTTCAGTGGGAGATTAACAATATATATGATATATCATTTCTAGCTCTCACGTCCTCAAGAGTTCACACTGTGAGATCCATGCTCGACTTCATGTTGATTTTACCTCGACTACTCCATTCAGAAAGTGTTTGCATGGGTCAATAACAAGGTGAATGAGGGAAGTAGTTTATAGTAAGTGGGTGAAGGAAATGTGTCAACATATCCTACAGTCTCCTCCATTAGTTTGAATCGTGAGATTCCTATGTTGCGTCTACTGTTATTTTTAAGCGGCATTAGCTAGTTGTTAACAGTGGTGATCCCTTCGGAGGGTTGTAACATAGGATTCAGAACAACCCAAGCTTCATAAATGAATAAGGTCTTATAGTTTCATCTTGCACATTGTCTTCCAATTCAGGGGCATGTTTATATCATTTTATAAGATTTGAAAATGGCGGGTCATACTTATAGACTTACTAAGTATTAGTAAGTTCTTGACCGAAAAATGGTAGCTAAATGGCAGTCAGAATATGAGATATTCTGGAGATAGTATTTAGTCAAAAATGTCTTTCTTTAGTGAAGGAATATTTGACTACCTCAGGTAGCACTTATTCTAACTCATCATAGTATCATTGCAAATAAATAGAGATCTATGAGTACGTTATTAGTTTTTGCTAAACATTGGATTTAGATGCACTTGATTAATAGAATTTGTTTAAATTTTTCAGCATGTCAAACTCAATAATACAACTTCTAGCTTCTGGAAAATTTAATGGAGAAGGTTATTCCAATTGGAAGTCAAATTTAAACACGATATTAGTAGTTGATAATCTAAGGTTTGTGTTAATGGAGGAATGTCCTCCTATTCCCAGTTTGACGACAAACCGAAGTGTTCGGGAAGCTTATGATAGGTGGGTAAGGGCGAATGAAAAGGCTAGGGCCTATATTTTAGCAAGGATATCTGATATGCTCAACAAGAAACATGAACCTATGCCCACAACCCGTGAAATTATAGCATCATTATAGGATATGTTCGAGCACCATCATCTTCTGTTCCTCGCGCGGCTATAAAGTATGTTTATAACTTGCGTATGAAAGATGGAACCAATGTCAGAGAACATATTCTAGACACGATGGTTCATTTTAATGTCCCAGAAGCTTACAGGGCTACCATAGACGAAACTAGTTAAGTTAGTATGATTTTAGAGCCTCTTCCAAAGAGCTACCTAACCTTCCGTACTAATATCATAATGAATAAAATAAGTTAAAATTTTACTACTTTACTAAACAAACTACCGACTTATCAATCAATGATGAAATTGAAAGAAAGTGAAGCAAATGTTGTTTCACGATAAAAAAAATTTCTGAAGGGTTCTTCGTCAGGAGCGAAACCTGCTGACAAAAAGAAGTTTGCCCCTTTTTCATCTAAAGACAAAAGTGTACAAATGAAGAAAAAGGGAAAAGAGAATAAACAACCCACTGCAAAGAAAAACAAGGCTCTCAAAGGAAAATGTTTCTATTGTGGAGAAGACGGGCACTGAAAACAAAATTGCCCGAAGTATTTGGCTAAGAAGAAAGTGGAAAAGGCTTATCAAGGTAAATCAGATTTACTTATAATTGAAACGTGTTTAGTAGAAAATTCTCACTTGACCTGGATATTAGATTCAGGAGCCGTTAATATGATACCAACTTATCATATTATATTTATAACCTATAGTTTTAATTTTACATCACATACAATATAAACTATAGTTCTTTTTCTCTATTTTATGGCATTTAATATAATTATATTTATATTAAATTAACAACTATTTGAATCTCATTCAAATATATATTCCTCCAATTAATGTATCAAAATACATCATATCAATTATTTCATATATAATTGAATTAATATAATTATATCATGTATAATTAATTTCCCTCTTATTAATTGAACAATTCAAATTAATCTAACAACTGATTCTCAACAAAATTCTTTTGAGCTACCAAGGGGACCTTATGAACCTCTAGCTTGAAGCTCCAACGGTACGTGAATAATTAACTCAACTCTTTAATTACATTATCCACCATTTGTTAGCTGTCAGACACTCCACTAAAGAACGACAGTTGCACTCTTCGCACTATAGATAATTTCTGTGTCTATTGGATATAACCTATCAATAGTGCGATGACCCTTCACAAATTGCTCATAAGTACAGTTGGGCCAAAATACCATTTTACCCCTGTAGTTACATCTAACTCCTTAAGTACCACTGATTCCTCTAATGAACAATAAATCATAGTCCCACTATGACCAAGTCTGTTCAAGCTAAGAGAGGGCGTGGCCACTATGTTCAAGACCTGGAATCAGCCCTTAAAGGAGCAATTTATCTACTTACCCCTACATTGGGGAAGGAGTGAATTCTGTCTTGTGTAGCTGAGTTTCCAGCTCCCCAATTAAACGAATCCTCAAATGGTAGGCTTGTTGAGTTGGCAATTTGGCCACTCTTACCCATACAAATCAAAGGATCGCCTTCATAAGTAGGAGTTCATAACTCACTCAGAATTCAGGTCATGTCACCTATGGTCATCCTAGTAAAATGTAAGTCTCTATTGTTAATGTTGTTATATAAAGAGACTAATCGTTTCGTGGTCCGATTTTATACAAACTCTTTGTATAGGATACCCTCACTCACATGTCTCCATATGAATGATCAGGATCAGATCATTTGTAGTACTTTACAACATTTATAACACCTACAAAGCGAGCCGTATCCGTAATGTCACAAGGATAAGGTACCCCCTCATCTTTCTACTACAGACCATTTAGGCTATCATCTAAACAAGATCCACCTGTATGTCTCTCTATATACTTGTTTAAATTTACATAAAATAACCTCGGATCTTAGTTTATTGGATTGAGTATATGCTTATAAAATAACACTTATTTTATTAATAAAATATGTTCATATAGAGTTTACAAACTACGAGATTACAAGGAGATTTAGGACACTATTTCCAATAATATCCCACTTGTTCCGAAGCCTAGGGAGACTAATGTACAATACAAACAAAGTACTAAATATAATAAACTAGGGCATACACTATACCCTAGTAACATCTCCCATTTGCCCTGTTGCATATCCCATAGACCTAGACTTTCTAGATGACCCTCAAACACTTTAGCCGCAAGAGCCTTTGTAAACGGATCAGCAACGTTATGCTCTAACGGGATCTTCGTGACCATCACATCACCTCGATGCACAATCTCCCATATCAAATGATATTTTCGTTTTATGTAATTGCCTCTTCGGTGAAAATTCGCCACAAACCAATACAATGTGAGTGGGTAAAGACATATTTGAAATGAATTCCAAATCAGTAAGGAACTTCTTAAGCCAAACAACCCCTTTAGCAGCTTCACAAGTGACTACATATTCGGCTTCTATAGTTGAGTCTGCGATGCATCCTTGCTTGATGCTTTGCCATACTATAGCTCCTCCATTTAGAGTGAACATTGACTCTGATGTGAATTTTCGATAATCCCGATCAGTCTAAAAGTCAGATTTTATGTATTCTATAAGGATCAAATTCTTATTTCCATACACGAGCATATAGTCCTTCGTTTTTCGAAGATACTTGAGGATCGTTTTGACCGCTGTCTAGTGATCTAATCCTGGATTAGACTGATATCGACTGACAATCCCTACTGCATAGCAAATGTCAACTTTAGTACATAACATTGCATACATAAGGCTACCAATAGCCGATGCATAGGGAATCCGTCTCATTTCCTCAACCTCTTAAGGAGTCTTAGGACACTGTTCTTTAGACAAAACAATTCCATGCCTGAAAAGCAATAAACCCTTCTTGAAATTCTGCATCAAATATCTGACATGCATCTTGTCAATATATATGCCTGAGACAAGGCCAACATTATGTTCTTACGATCCCTTATGATCAAGATCCCTAAAACAAACTGCACCTCTCCCAAATATTTCATTTGAAATTGGGCAGCTAGCCATTTCTTAACGACGTTTTGGCCAAGAAGCATGAGACCATGATCACTGCATGCGAGATCATGGAGTCCCTGAGGGGAATGTTCGAACAACCGTTCATGCAGCTCAGGCACGACACTCTTAAGTTCATCTTAAACTTTAAAATGAAGAAGGGTACAACTGTTTGTGAACATGATGGTCCACTTCAACGTGGCAGAGATGAACGGGTTGAGCATCGATGAGGCCAGCCAAGTTAGCATCATTTTGGAGTCATTACCAGAAAGCTTCTCTTCACTTTGTTAGCAACGCTATTCTGAATAGGGTTGACTATAACCTTACAACTCTACTATACGAGTTGCAGAAATTTCAATCCTTGCTGAAAAGCAAGGAGAAGAAGGTTGGTGAGGCAAATGTTGCTTCATCATCCAAAAAGTTCTACAGAGGTTCGAACTTTGTAACTAAGTTTGCACCGTTTTCTTTCGACACCAATAAGTGGAAGAAGAAGAAGGGTCGTAAGGGGAAGGCTCCTGCTAACCCATAACTAGCCGCTCCGCGAGGTAGGCAATCAGTGTGGGTTGAAAAGGGAAAATGTTTCCACTGCAACCAGGATGGGCACTGAAAGTGGAACTGCCCTCGTTATTTGGTTGAGAAGAAGAAGGCCAAACAAGGTAAATACAATTTACTGGTTTTGGAGATTTGTTTAGTGGCGAATGATGATTCTGTCTGGATTATTGACTCTAGGACCACTTACCATGTTTGATCTTCATTTCAGGGAATTAATTCCTAACGGCAGCTTGGTACTGGTGAGATGACGATGCGAGTTGGAACCGGGCACATCATCTCAGTTGTGGCAGTGGGAGGTCTCCGATTGACTTTACATAATAGGTTTATCATTTTGAATGACGTGTACATAGTTCCCGAGTTAGCAGATACTACACGATTGCATAGAAAACTCTACACGAATGCATAGCTAAAGCTAAACGATCGTTTAGCTCAAGCTACATGATGCGACCATCGTTTCGTCAATTGTTTTTCCTTTTCTTCGTAGAAGTAAAAAATTACATCAAGAACAAAAAGAGAGACTATGCGATAGTCTACACAAAATCTTAGATCCTATACAATAGGTGTCTTTGTCTATGCAATAGGAAGTTTTACTATGCGATAGCCTAAACGATCGAGAAGGTTGCTATGCGATAGTGTTTCTTCTTCGATCATCTTCCTCCTCCAAACTTACAAATATCCTCTTAACCAAAATAGCCAGAGCCCACCGCTCCTGGGTTCTCACCCCGAGTATACCAAGGAATCTGAGTGGTAGTGTTCTCTTCCCATTTGGTTCGTGATTTACTTGAAGAAGGCCTTGAAGATCTTGTTGTTGTTTGTTTGAGTAGTTCATGACCGTTCGAGGAATATGAGAAGAAGTGTTCTTCAAAGGTGATTTTCCTTGAACTATGTATCTTATTTGAAAAACATGTTGTAATTTAATTAGATTGCATAATCTATTTGCATTTACTGTAAATGTATGTTTCAATCAAAATCGAATTTGGACGATCTGCTTCTGCTCAAGGATCTCCTCATGTTGAGATTCCCTTCAGTTTGTTGGTCAGATGGAATTATGGAAATTTGGGTTGATGCCATGGGATTGCGATATTATGTATTCTTGTTATGTTTGATTGATGCATAAATTGTGAGACTGTCTAAAATCTAAGCATGACTTAAGACTATGATTGTATGCTTACGCCTATGTGAGATTGATAATGGCTATTGCCATTCTTGTCGGGCTACACACATCACATGTAGTGAGCCTTCGGGTTCACCTTATACCTATGTTATAATGCTCCCTTGGGATCACCATTTATGTTTACGACTGTGCTCTTCGGGGTCACTACTTATGAAAGCGTGCCTTCAAGTTCACCCCTTATGTCTTTGCCTATGCCTATGATGCATAATATGAACATAGCCTCGATAGGAAGTCTAATAGTTCACTTAGTGGACTCAGTAGTTGCTTATTGGGTATTTATATACTCATTTTTTTCCTTTCATGTTTCTCAGGTAAAGATAAAAATAGACCAACGAACAATAAGAGAGATATGTGACTCGGCCATTTGGGCATGTTATCGCTTTTGCACTTAGGTTTCTTTCAATAGGGCATGATTTAGGAGTCTAGCATTTTAAAATTCATGATTAATTCTTTTACTAATTCATTAACTTATTGATTTTCTATTTATTCTAAATTTGGGTTAGGGGTACCCTAAATGGTTTTTTTTTCTTCAGGATTTTGCTATTAAGCCTTATTTAATGAGTTAAAAGTCTTATTTCTTTTATTTAAATTTTTCCTTGAGAAATTGTTGCCAAGTCTATGCATGCACAAATAGCGTCTTAGGAGCTCCATAGGAAATACTGGGTCATTACAAAATTGTCAAATAAAATACCTCTTATTTTATTAGATAAATGAATTATTTGTACATTAAAATTAGAAACTACATGACCCACAAAATTTAGGGTATCAACCCCAACAAACGTGTGTTTCGAATTGAATTTCAAGACAAATTGGCAAATCTCGATGACGCCACTTGTTTTCATCATGACTGTTGAATTGAATAAAATAATTTGGTCCAATTTGATATTATTATTTAGGATAATGTCCAAATGAACCCAAAAATAGACCTAATTTGAACCAAATTTCAAATAAAGTCCAAATCCAATTAGTTGGGTTCAAAGGTTAGGTCCATGCACCAACCAAGCCCAAGCCTATAATGCCCACCTAAAAACTCTATAAATAGAAGAGTCCTCTTTCATTTGAGGGGTGAGAAATTTCACACTCCAGAAAGCCTAAAGAGAATTCTCCCAACAACTAAAAGACTCCTTAACTCATGAAGTTGAACACTCCTTGAAGATACAAGTCTCCTGGACGTACAAGCATTCTTCTAAGACTTCGACTTTAGAATATCACGTGTTTTGCTTCCTCAAATCAAGCGTACACATTCAACTGAGAGAGAATCAGAGGATCAAGTAGTAGAGATGGAACCACATCTGCATCAAATCTACATCAACACAAGTTCAACTTCATGAAACAAGTTTCTTCGGGAACCTCGTACGAACAACAAGGACTTTTCAAATTAAGACAAGATAGGGAAGAAAACTACAATACGTGGCAATGAGGCAAATGTGGGGTTCAAATTGATACAGTTATTAATTTATGGCTTAAATTGATACAATCCCTAAAGTTCATAGATATAAATAGATATTTGTCCCAAAATTTATGATTTATGAATAATGATCTCAATTTATATTAATTAAATATATGTAAAAATTGGGCTCGTTACATTCAATATCTTCTTCTCACATATTTTGAACCCAAAAAAAATATAGTGGTTGAGGAACCAACCTTACTTTAAGTTTGTATAATGGTTTATATACATATAAGCATAGTTCAACTTATTAGAACATGTATACTTGATTGACTGAAAATGCTTTCACTAAATTAAAAACCTTTTAGAAGAAAAGTCTTCAATCGAGTGCAAGTATGCACTATCAATAAATAATAAAAGATTGGAAGAATTCCAGTCGTCTCCCAATGAACCGATTTTCCAACAAAATTCCAAAAATGAAAACAAAGATTTTCCTCAAGATTGAAACTATGGTAACCATATAACAAATGATTTTTGTTTAAGAAAATTTGAGAAGTTTTTGAATTGCAAAAAATTAGTAAGGAAGGAAATAAACAAAAGCTTAATTATATAAAAAGAGAGGATTCAAATATGATCATGCCTAATTACAAGAAGATGTAGTCTAACATGCAATTGTAAATCTCAGCTCAAATTCAATACATATAGTGAATCAGATTCAACACCTATTCAACCTTCTTTAAAATATTTTTAAGAGTTTAAATCATTAAACCTATATTTCCATGGCTAATGATTAAACCTATATTTCTATGGCTAATGTAAGCTTAGATAATTGAAATTTCAATCTATTAATTCTAAAGGTTTTCCTGATGTCTAGGGTCTAAAGCAAGGTTTTATGTCTAAATTCCTTTCCTACGTCGTTTTTATGAAATCCAAATCTTATGTAACTCTTTTAGTATTAGATTCGATGTCAATATATTAACTTAGGTGATCAATCCAAACTAATAATAGGAATTTTAATCAATAAAAAAAACCATGTATTAAGATTGAGCCAAGAAACTAAATTTACATATTAAGCTTCTTTAGTTTTATGGCTTGAGCAATGCTCTCACTTCATACCACCTTGACTTATGCATTTCTTTTTTTGAGTTAAAGATAGTATTGTTAATTAGCCCAACCATTTAATTTAGCAATCAAGTGGAGTCTTAATCCTAAGAAAGTTAGGATATAAACGGATATCACAAAGAGATATGGGACTAAAAGTCTAGAAATAAGACAATCACGACGCCTTAAAAATAAGAGACACCATAGGATAAAGAAATTGCACGTGTATTAATCTAAGATCCAATTAACTATAAAAAGATAGGCATTAGCTCCTTAGAATCCTAAAGAAACTTAACAAGACCGAATAGGACAATCACGTCAACTTGGAAGTTTTTTTTTGTCTATGATTCAATCACTGTCCAAGTATGATGCAGTTGCATTTCTAAGGCACACTGCCCAACCAGTTGATACATTGTTGCTCCCCTGTTCTTTTATTATTATTTACTGTTTTTAAGTCGATCTTTTGCCTACACATTATCTACTCACAACTTGGTTACTCTTGGTCATGTTGGGGTTAATACCCTAAATCTCATAGTCTTGTAGTTTGTAAATGTATTTGTACAAACATTTTAGTACAGGTGGATCATGTTTCTATGATAAGGTGAATAGTCTGTAGTAGATGAATAAGGCTGGGTACCTTATCCTAGTGACACTACGGATACGACCCCACTTTATAGTTGTTACAATTGTTGTAAAGTGCTATAAATGATCTGATCTTGGTCACTCATGTGGAGACATGTGAGCGGAGGTATCCTATACAAAGAGTTTGTATAAGACCGAACCATGAAATGTTCAGTCTCTCTATAACACTGTTACTAGAAGAGACTTACATTTCACTAAGATGACCATAGGTAACTTGACTTGAATCCTGAGTGAGTTGTGGACTCCTGCCTATGGAAGTGATCCTTTGATTGGGTGAGAGCGGCCAGATTCACCAACTTAATATGCCTTCCATTTTGGAGATTCGTGTGATTAGGAAGCTGGGAACGTAACTATACAAAAAGAAATTCACTTCTGCCCTTCTGTTAGGGTAAGTAGAGAAATTGCTCCCTTCAGGGCTGATTTTGGGGCTTGAACAATGTGGTGTCGCATCCTCTCGTGGCCCGAGAGAGGTTCGATTATAGTTGGATTATAACTAATTGTTCATTAGAGGGATCGATGGTACTTAAAGAGTTAGATGTAACTACAAGGAAAAAATGATAATTTCGGCCCGACTGTACTTACAAGTATTTTGTGAAAGGTCAATGCATTGTTGATTGGTTATATTTAATGGACACAGAAATATATCTGTAGTGCGAATAGTGCATCTGTCAGTCTTCAGTGGAGTGACAGGTAGTTATGAAAGTTGATTAATTTAATTAAAAAGTTTGATTAATTAATCAGGTATCATTGGAGCTTTAATCTATAAGTCTATAAGGTCCCCTCGTTAGCTCTATTAGAATTATTGAGAATCGAATTAGTTTTGAACTAATTTGAATTGTTCAAATTAATTAAAGGGTATTAATTATATAAAATATAATTAATATAATATATACGATACATTGTAAAATAAAGTTTTAATAAGAGAAATAAATATTTGATCAAATATTAATTATGTGAATGTGATTCATATAAAAACTATAGGTTAAAATTAATATGAATGTGATTCATATTAATTGAGAGATTAATAAACTATAGGTCGTAATATATGTGATATAATATAAACTATTGGTTATATGTTATATATGATATACAATATGGTTGGTTGGTTATTTATATATAATAAAGTTAGTTATTATATATAAATGATTTAAAATTCAAAATTAATTTTATTTATTTAATATTTGAATTTTAAATAAATTTTGAGAGAGCAAGTTAGTTTTATAACTTCCCTTCCCCCCTTGAATCTCTCAACTTCTTATTGTGAAAAATACCACAGAGAAGTTGTTAGTCTTCATCTTGATCATCCCATCACGTTGCTCTATGTGAAACTCTATGTGGAAAAGAAAAATTCTCCCGACAAATACCTGCTCCAAAATTGATCAAAAAACGAGCCCACAACTTCGCTTCAATTCTCAACCTTAAGAATAACGAAGAAGGCCTCGTGATGACGTCCAATACTTGGAGCATTGTGGTGTTTGTGAAATCAAAGGAAGAGTTTGAAGATCTATTCATGTTCGTGCAATAGATCGGAGAGGATTCCTGAAGACGTTTATTCTACAAGGGTAAGTTTTTTAATTCTCTTCATCTTCTCTTTAAGCATGTTGCATTATGAATGTTTATCCTGTAAATTATAAGTTCATTGTTCTTCTGTGTTTTCTATTTTAAAATCAAATTGAAAATTGAATCGTATGGTGTTTTATACGCTTCCGAATGGGATTCAATTTCTTTCATGGTCTTAATAACATTAGAATTGATTCTAGTCTCATGGGATTCAACTCTTGGAATACTCCAAGTTTTATTACTTCATCGATAGTGTATGATTCTGCTTAAACCTTATTTTTATTACTCATTCACGTTTGGCTGATCAACCACAACTAGAAATATATATATATATATATAAGCTTGTAAAATGGAGCCTATAGGCCTAACAAAAGCACAAGTTTGGGGGGATTAACCTTATATTTAGGTATAAAGCTTTAGCTGTAAATCATTAAGGATCTCACTAGATTCCATGACCTGTCTCTTATACACATCTAGATGTGTATAAGAGACAGATATATATATAAGCTTGTAAAATGGAGCCTATAGGCCTAACAAAAGCACAAGTTTGGGGGGATTAACCTTATATTTAGGTATAAAGCTTTAGCTGTAAATCATTAAGGATCTCACTAGATTCCATGACTGGTAGCTTGGTTAGTTTGACATGTTTGTTAGATAATTGATGGAAGTTAAGCCAGTTTTCAAATTAAACTCTTGTGAGGACTCTTTGTAAATTGAACAAGTAAGGCACCAAGGTTTGAGACGTCCCCTGAAAGATGTCTACTCTGCATTATTTCTGACTAAACATGTAAATTCACTTCTAGTATCTATTCTATATTTTGTTTGCTTAAGGACAAACAAAGATTCAAGTTTGGGGGTGTGATAGATGTCAAAAAGTATATATTTTCACTATCTAATTTACTACTTTTTTCTAGTAAAAAGACACGAATTAATATGATGTTTTGACCCTAAAATGGCCTAAAAGAGCCAAATGAGTAAATACATATCCTTAATTAGCTTTAAGCAAGTTTAAAGTGATTTTGACCAGTTTTATGAGTATTTACAGTCTATTTTGGTGTTTTTGCAAAAACAATATCTGATGTTGACGTGTTGTCGACTCGATGTGGCCACATCATTTGCCCTAAACCCAGAAAATGGGATTTTCATAGGCAGCTTGTGTTTTGCTAATTTTCACTCCTAAAGCCATTTTTTTTATCCTAAAATCAACTAGAATTTTCATGGAGCATGAATTTCGGACATTACCCAACCATATAGACTTTATTATTAGGCACTCTGAATCGTTAAAAAATAGAAAGAAAAAAAAAGATCCTTGAAGAAAATCCATGAAACTATTCAAAATCTCTTCAAGAACGAAAGTTTCTCTGAAGAGTAGGCTTCTTTAGGCCAACCCTACCCGTGAGAACACGTTGTAGAGTGGGATTCACCTTAAGAAAGGATCCAATCCATCCTAGAGGACACCTTAGCTCATTGCCTTAATTCAAAGGCCTTGTTTATTGTTTTTCAGATTTTATTATTTAAGTTTTTTGTTGTTTTTCTTATTCAATTTTCATCATTATCTTAGTTTGCTACATTGTGGTCATGACATTTTACTTAATGAAGTTTGTTGATATTTTTTTACTTATGAGCTAATTTTTTTAAAGGGTTCGATCATGTGGACACCTTAAGGATAATATGGCTTGAACTAATTTGACAACATCGCTCTCATTCTCTATTTCTCTTGTTGAAACTTATGTTACTCTTTTTAATTAGAACCGGTCACTTAAAGTATCATGTTAGTTGAGTCTTTAATACTGCGAATGTTAAGATATAAATGGATCTCACAAAAGAATATGGGACTAAGAACCTAGTATAGGACGTCACATGACCTTAGACATAAGACACACCATAAAACCAAGAGATTATATGAACTTATCAGATCTAATTAGCTATAGAAACAAGGTTGAATAGAAGTCGTCCTTGATTCATAAAAAATTGGACGATGTTGACACGATGCGATTGCATCGCTTAAGACAGTTTATCCATAGGTTGAAACTCGACTTGAATTCCTTATTTCTTATTACCATTTATCTTTATTATTTGCAAACAACCTTGAACCCCATTCATTTTATTGACTACCAATTGTTTCACATCGAAAAGCTCTTTCTTAGAAAAATTGAATTGCATAAATAGTCTCAAGGGGTTACGATACTTGGAATACTTTCCAAATTATTACTTGTTGAAGTGATACTTGCACTAGACCACACTTATCCACACACACAGTTTTGAGCTTAGGGATTTTCTAAACCTTAACCTTAATATACTGTGATCACACAGTTTTGAACTTAGAAATTGTCTAAACCTTAACCTTAACATATTGTGATTAAAAAGCTTTATCTTTTATGATTAGGGGTTCTGTTCCAACCACCAATTAGGCTTAGTTGAATTGTTATTATTATAGAGTTTTTCTATATTGTATTGAGGAGAGCTTAATCAAAGCTTAGGAAAATCTTGCTTATGAAGGTAAGGAGATCTCACACTTAGGGAGAGTCTAAGTACATTGTATTGAGGGATCTCATACAAAACTTGAAGAAGTGTTATTGTGGAAGTGAAGGAAGCTCAAACTTGGAGGGACCATAAGTTGAAACTAAAGTGCAAACTGTATGTGAGTTACTGAAAAGGGTGTTTATTAGATATGTACTTCTCTGTAATTGCTAAACTCTTTGTATAGTGAAGTTTCTTTCCACCGAACATGCGAACGCCAAAAGGTGATATTACACTAAACTGTATTATCAATCATTGTATCTCACTATCTCTACTTTAATTTTTTGATATTTAGTTATTTTGTTTTACATTACAACATCCTGTGTGTATGTGACATTTGTTTTATGTGTTAGATCCACTAACTGTTGGGGTTTGTGCCCTAAATCTCGTAGTTTGTAATATATAAGCAAAGTTCATTTATTTAATAAAATAAGAAGTTATTTTATTTGACATTTAAACTTGTGTAACTCAATCCAATAAACTAAAATCCAAGATTATTTCATGTATATTGAATAGTATGTGGTTGACATACAGGTGGATCGTGTTCAAGTGATAATCTAAATGGTCTATAATATATGGATAAAGTTGGGTACCTTATCCTAGTAACACTATAGATATGACCCATTTTATATTTGTTACAAACGGTTTGATCCAATTTGTTCATGTTGAGACATGTAAGTGAGGATATCCTATACAAAAAGTTTGTATAAGACTGAATCGCGATATAATTAATCTCTCTTTATAACATCGTTGAATGAAGAGATCAATATTTCATAGGATGACCATATGTAACTCGATCTCAATCTTAAGTGAGTTATAGATCTCTAGTTATGAGGGCTTGTCCTTTGATTTATATAGATGAGAATGGTTAGTGTTGCCAACTCAATAAGTCTACCATTTTAAGGACATAACTGAGTGGGGAGTTGAGAATATAGCTACACAAGAATGAATTCACTCTTTCTTGACTTTTGGGGTAAGTACATGAGTTGGGGAAGGAGATGAGTTATTCTCTTAAGTGTCAACTTCAGGTCTTGAACAATAAGACTCCTCCCTCTCATTGGTTCGAGAGGGATTTATGATAAGACCATAAACAGGTTGTTCATTAGAGGATCAAAGGAAGTTGAGAAAGAAGAGGTAATTATAGAGGTAAAACGGTAATTTGACCCAACTATAATTATGAACGACTCATGAAGGATCGACTTATTGGTAATAGTTACATTCATGGACACAGAAATATTTTATCGTGCGAAGAGTGAACTATGGGTCTTTAGTGGAGTGGCTCATAGTTAATGTATATTGATTAATTTAATAAAGATTTTAATTGATTAATCTCGAATCGCTTCTAATTTATAGGTCCATTAGGTCCCCTACTAGCTCGCTAAGAGTAAAACAAGGACTAATTAGTTTTTAGAAGAATTTGAATTGTTCAAATTATAAAAGAATATATGTTAATTATATGTGATATAATTAATATAATGTATATAAATACATTATATTATAAAGTTAATGAATTAAACAATATAATGTGAGAGAATAATGTATTTGAATCAGATTCAAATATTAAATAATATGAATGATAAGTTAAATTTAATGTGAATGGGTTAAATTTAATGTGAATGATAATATGAATGATAAGTTAAATTTAATGTGAGAGAATAATGTATTTGAATTATAGGTTAATTATATGTGATATAATTAATATAATGTATATAAATACATTATATTATAAAGTTAATGAATTAAACAATATAATGCGAGAGAATAATGTATTTGAATCAGATTCAAATATTAAATAATATGAATGATAAGTTAAATTTAATGTGAATGGGATACACATTAAAATTATAGGTTATGAGAGGAAAATACGATTGAATATGATTCAAATGTATATTAATTAAAGGGACATTTTTAAATATTTAAAAAAATATTTTTAAATATTTTAAAATATTTAAAAAAAAATTAAAAAATTAAAAAATTAAAAAATATTTACATTTCTTTTGAAGCTTTTTGCTATAAAGTGTAAATATTTTTTGAATTTTTCTTTTTATAAGAATTTCTCATTCTTATATATAATATTTAATTAACTAAGATTAATTAATTAGATTAATTATTATTTGATTTAATTTAAAATTAAACTAAATAAAACTCCATTGAAATTACAGGGGAGTTGAAGAGAGTGGGGTGAGGGGGAGTTAACTTCTCTCTCTCATGCTATGCAGAAATTACTCTGCATTTTGAAGAAGTATGAAAAATTCTCTTGATCTTTCTCTCTAAACTCTCTCACTCTTTTAATACTCCTATACAAGGGAGAAAGTGTTTCTATGCAAACATAATTTATTCCCTTAGTCTTCCAGAACTTGTCCTTATCGGAGAATAGCGGGAAAATCCTTGTGGCGATGTCCTATTCGAGATCCAAAAAGAGAATAAGAGATCGTGTTGTTTCGTAGAATTGGAGAAGATTTGAAGAGTTGTATTCAAAGGTAACCTCTTTTCCTTGTTGTTCTCCTCTATAAAAAGCATGTTTAAGTTTTATGTTTATCTTCTCTGTATTTCAAAATTCCCCCCCAAATTCTTATACTTTAAATTGTATAATTTTAGTCTTGTACTTTCCATAAATCTTAAACTTAGTTCTCACTAATTGTTTATTATTGATTTTTTAAAAAAACTTTTTATTATCAATTAGCATTTTTACTATATTTTTATAAACATTTTCTTCACAATTTCATATATTGTATTTCCTTGTAATTGTTATTTTGATAAAAATTAACTTTAAATTTAAGATTTATGTCTTTTTTTCACATGATATGTGGCATGGTGGGATTGACCTCGAGGTTAATAGTAAATTAAGGGGTCGTTCGGCCCATCAACTTTTTAAGTTAATGTAAACAATCAAAATATTGAACTCTACATATTTATGGAGTAACTTCATCTTTCAATATTTTCTACTTTTCACATGTATCTAAAAACTTTATGCAATTCTACATCCAAACACAAATTTACAAATTCTAACATAAATCTACTTCACCCAGTGGGCCAAACAACCCCTCCAACATTTATGTCTAATAACAAAAGGGATTAAGTATAAAAACATGGCCATTTGAAAAAATATTTGCAAAAGAAACGTGTACCAATAGTTTTGAATCTTTGTCCGTGTTCATTTCAGTCTCAAAAAACTTAAAAAAGACTAACTCCACAAACTACTTTTGACATTTTCAAAAGGGAAAGGGAAATTATAAGAAATGTTCACTTAAAATATCCAATGTTGAGATATGCCTAAATTGTCGATAATATTATAAAAATGCCTACCAAATTATTAGAGGGGAGAGTGGAAATTTCTTTTTCCAGTTATACCCTTGTATATCTAGTTATTTGCAGATACACCATAACAACAAAAATACGATTTTTTCTATTAGAAGTAAGATATTTTCACGAAGATTTGTATGATATATATTCTCTTAACCCAAAACCAACTTAATACTACAAATATTTATAAATATATTATTATTTATATTGTCCATATTTAGGGCTGAGGTTTTTCATTTTAAATTTTCTGTTTATAATATGTTCATCTTCTTATTATACCACAAGATTTTTTCATCAACAACAACAAAAACATAAACAAAGGTAGTCGATCAAGGTGAAGGAATGAGAGAGAAAAGTGCGGTATCCATTGGTGAAGTTGCCTTCTCTACTTGTTTTCGATCCTACCAACTGTGCCTTCTAATGGACCAAAGCAAACAAAATTTATGCAGATTTTCAAGCATGGCGTTGTGCACCGTTCATCATCTCTTATGTGCAAATTATTAACAAAATCGAGTAGAAGTTCTACATTTTATTTGCAATCATAGTCATGGAAATAAAATAAAGGGTTAGATGAGTTTCTCTTTTAGGGTTTGAGGTTAGAGAGTAAGGTGGGTTTTGAATTTTAAATGGAGGAGTGCATTCCACGAAGCCATTGAGGTCAATTAATTTTAATTTTGGCGTGCAATCATTACTAAAAATCTCATTTATATATACTATTGTAACCCAATATTGGTCCTATAAGTTGTCCTATATATACTATTGTAATCTTACTTTTATTAAAAATTATTATAAGTTTATATATATACTCTATGTTATTTATAATGTAACTCACTGTATTGATGCATATATACTTCATGGAATTCATCCATAACACATGTTTTTCCAAATATTTATTTACCCCTTAGTCGGTTCTAAGTTGTTTGTGAGAGATTGGGGATAATTAAGGTGTAATGACCCGACCACCTAGGACTTAAGTTAGGTCGTTACTAAATACATGCATGCATGGAACTCAAAACGACATTTTGTTATGGCAAATTAAATGCTAATTAAATAAGGTAAGTTCAAAAGACTTTCATTAAATTCAAATATTAAAACAATAGTAGGGTACCCATAAATCATAAAGGATAATAAATAAGTCTGAAAACGATTCTTAAAAATAAGTTTTAAACATCAAAACTAAAAGTTGAGAGAAACATGAAAAGAACTCTAAATCTCATGAGTGAAAGTGTAAAAACTAGTCCCAGTGACTCGATCACGAATTCCGCTTGTCCACCGTCGGTGTATCTCTACCCTTACCTAAAACAACAACATGAGAAAGAATGAGTATAAAATACTCAATAAGTAACCTCACTACTGGGGTCGGCTGGGCATCTATGTCCTCTAGATACCCACCTCTGGTGAAACATATAAACTGCTCTAGTCATTATGGGATATATATGCACATGAAACAAGAAGGAGACTGAGTCTTATCCTACTGTAATTAAGTATGCCCACTACCTTTGGTGAATCCCGAAGGAGACACAAACTGGTGAATCCCGAAGAAAACACAAACAGGTGAATCTCGAAGGAAACACAAACTGGTGAATCTCGAAGGAAACATAAAATCTAATAGGCATCTAACTAATCAGTAAGGACATTTGCATAGTCTCAACATCATAATCATCACTGTACGAATTTATGACATACATATAACCCTTAACATCATGGCTCTACAACATACACATATACTTCAACATCATGGTTCTACAACATACATGTATACCTCAACATCATCAGATCAAATAAACCATGGAAGCACATACCATCTCATACTAGCATTCAAGTGTCTATGTGGGTAAAATAAATAATTCGGATCTCGTAACAAAACATACTTTAATCATGTTATACTATCAATCTTTCATGTTGTCATTCTGTCATAACCTTCATTTAACATGCTAGCATACATCTAATGTCTGGCCCGTGGACAGTTCCAGTAGTAAGATTATTTACCTTGATATTAGGTCGAACCAAAAAGTAAATTAATAGTTAAGGCCAAAATCCAAACACCCAAATATTACAAAATATTTCCAGATAACCTTACCTAAAGTGTGGTCCAATTCGAATTCACCTTCCAAACCTCTAATTTTAAGCCGAAATAATTAGCAAACCAAACTCTTCTTCATCTTGAATGAAATTCTTGAATCAACCCCCTAATCATAATTTGAAATTAGGCTTACATGATTAAAGCTTGAATCAAATACATACTTTACTACCAATGTCTCAAATAAATTATCCATATGTAGCTTCGTCAAAAAAATCACTTCCAAATGACTTTACCAAAATTTCTCACAAAACCAAAATTAATCCACAAGAGAGTCATCAAAACATAAAACTTACCAAAACTCGCTAAAACAATCTCCAACTTCACTGAACAACACCTCAATACCTTCACAAACTTGAATCCAAAGTTGAAACACAATGGGTATCAACCAATTGATGCCAAAAGTAAATGAATATTCAGGAATCAACCAAGAAATCTACTTTGGACTGCAGCTAGGGTCTCAACTGGAGGAAGAAGAAATTGAGGGGGGGGGGGGGGAGTGCTGGCAGATGCGTGAGGAAGAAAGGGAAATGTGGGTTTGACTTTTTATAAAAAAAAAAAATAATAATAATAATAAAATAAAAAATGAAATAAATATAATTACATTTAATTCCTTTTCGTTTTATACTATTAAATTCCTTTCCGTTTCAAAAGGAAATAAATTCCTGCCATTAATTTTTAATTTGAATAATTTCATGCCAACAATTAAATTCTCGCACTTTCCAAAATTAAAAAAATTTCCTCCAACTAATAACAATTACTTAAAATCCAAATAATAAAGTTACTGAAATTACATTATTACTAAAAAAAATGTGCAGAGTGTTACATAAGGGGCTGCAATTTTTGACTATTTATTAACCACTCAATAGTTGATTTTTTTTTTTGTTAGTTGTACTTGGATATAGATGTATTTATGTAAATACACATTTTTTATTTTTCATTTTTTTTACGCATATATATAACATGCATGTATATATCTATGAGGTTGAAGACAAGACAGAGGTACCAAATTGAGCATAGCTTAATTGGTATATGATTGTGCTAGAAACTATGAAGTTTATGGTTCAATTTTCCCTATCTCCAACTAACTAACATTTTGTAAAACTACTACAATAACATTTATTTTTACATGTGGATATATCTATAGACTAAAAGGACTATTTACGAGGATTTTAATAAACCCATAAGGGCTAAATTTTAATTATAAATCGTAAAAATTAAATTATAACATTTTTCAAATCATAAGGATTAGAGATGTCCATGAGGCAGGGTGGGGCCAGACCAGGGATGTAATTCCCTATCCCGTCTCTGTTTCTCATTTCATTAGATGGATATAATCTAAATTAGAATATTCAATTTAAACATATTCATTATTTTTTCCAATAAATAATTAAATTTGAAAATTAAAAGTAATATTTATATAATAATAATAATAACAACATAACATTAGATAACTATACTAAATAAATATGTAGAAGCTAATCGGGCGGGGACGAGAAACGGGGCGGGGAATGTATTCCCCGTCTTTGTCTCCGTTTAGCACACGATAAATTTTTCTCTCCACTCCCTCCTCATTCCTCGCCCTGTTTCCATGGAAAAATTGGACATCTCTAATAAGGACCAAATTTGTGACTTAACCTTAAAATATCCATTGACGTGTTGATATATTCATAAATCGAAGAGTTAATTGCAAACTTGTATTTATTAGCCTGTCTCATCAAAACTTAATCCTCAATTAAACAAACATTGACACGTATGTATAATAAATTTTATTAAATCTTAACTATCCAAATTTTAACGATCAAGACTCAATTATTACAAATTATAAAGTAAAAAACTATATGAATACTTATTAAAGTTTATAGACTAAATTGTTACCATTGATAAGTTCATAGCCTAAATCATTACAAATTAAAGTTTGGAGACTACAATATACAAATTTTAGAGACCAAATTTAATTTTTAACTAAAATTTAAATTTATCAAACACCTAATATTCGACACATATTTAGAAAATATTTTTAGAAGTAACCTCAACCATGAACCAAACTTACAATTTAACTGACATGAGATAATAAATGAACTTATTATTAACTTTTCAATTTGTAGATATATCAACGTGTCAATAAATACTCGTAAATAGTCTTTTCAATTTATAGATATATTTATGTAAGAAAATTTTAGTTCTTGTAATTTATAATTAAAATTTACTTCATATAGTTTAATAAAATCCTTGTAAAAGTTAAAATTTATATTTGAAATTTTATCAAACAATAAGAAAATTTTGTGAGGTTTTATGAAATCATAAAGATTAAAATTCTAATTTTTAAAATTTTAAGAACTATTTCTAATAAAATCATTGGACCAAATTTGTAATCAAATCATATCTTAACGATTAGCTACAATCAACTAAACCTAAAGAAAAAGAAAAATAGATGTTGTTTGAAAAATATTAGTCACCCAACTCAATCCACGAAGATCCGTAGAATGGGACCAAATGGTATTTTAACTAATTTTAATTTAGAGTAAAACTCGAGGAAGGCGATGGTGTGACGCCCCAAAGATTTATGCATATTTATGTTTATAAAAAAAATGGGGGTTGATAGTTAAATTAAGGAAGAGAAGGGGAATTAGGGTTATAAATGAGGGTAGAGGACCTCGGGCTGCATGTCAGAAAAAAAAAATCTTTTTTTTTTCTTTTCCTCTTCCTCCTTCCAGACTCGTGAAAACGCTCCCCTTCACCGTGCTCTTCCGCCACCGCCTCCTCGCGCCTCACCTTCATCCGTCGTCCGCCTCCAGCTGCGCCGAGTTTCTTCAATTTTTCTTTTCTCTCTTTCGTTTTCATTCTGTGTCCGTCAGTCACCGACCATTTTGGTTCTGCCAAGAACGTGGTTTTGGTGAGATTTAAGTTTTTTTTTTTTGTTTCTAGTTAATGGGTTTTGAATGGCTACCGATTTTTGGTTTGATTTAAGTTAATTCAGGGTGCGTTGTTGCTCAATTCAGGATTTCAAGACATTTTATTGGTACTGTCCAACAGCATCAAGTTTCGCTTGGGCGCTTTTTGGGTAAGCTATATTAGTTGTTCTGATTTAAATCTCGTTTCCCCATTTGGTTTGGTGAATGTTGGTGTTTATTGAATTTTTTAATTTAGTTTTGAAACATTTCAGCTTGGCTTAGGACTGTTTTGGATTTCGTCCTTGGAGCTCAGTGTAGTTCTGGTTACGTATGCTTTCTTTTAGGTGAGTGGTTTGGAGTTTTTGGTGCAATTTGGGGGAATAGGTTGTGTTTATAAGGTTTAACATTAAATTGGTTTATTCTAGGGCAATTCGAGCGTCTGACTCGAGTCAAAGAGTGATTTGGTTAATAAGTGGAGTGGTTGCTAATTGTTCGACATAATTTCGAGGTAAGTGGTTTACTGCCGGTATTCCCCTAAGATTTTGTAAGTATGAGTTAACTCTGCTGAAGTTTGATGTATGGGTAACTGTGATAAAGTTTGATGCTGATTCATGGCCTTGATTGCATGCCTATGTCTGTCTGAGATTTTTATGACTATTAATTCATTGCCTTGATTGCATGCTTATGTCCATTAAGATTTTAGTGACGGTTAGTGTTGCCATTGGGCTATGCACATCGCATGTTGTGAGCCTCGGGGCCCACACCCTATGCTTATTTTAGTGACGGTTAGTGTTGCCATTGGGCTATGCACATCGCATGTTGTGAGCCTCGGGGCCCACACCCTATGCTTATGTCCTGTGTCCTTTTTGGGATCATCACTTATGTTTATGTCTGTGACCTTAGGTGTCACTACTTATGAAAGTGTGTCTTCGGGTTCGCCCCTTATGCCTATGCCTACGCCTATGATGCGTTATGCAATTTGGCTCAATGGAAAGACTAATCGATCACTGAGTGGGCCCAGTAGTAAGTCGCTTACTCTTTTATACTCACCCTTTTCTTTTCCTATGTTTTAAGGGTAATGATAGACCGATGCATGACAAGAGAGATCCGTGACCTGGTCATTAGGACGACTTTAGGAGTTAGGCGTTTTAAACTCTCATGCAATATTCATTAATTTTATTATTTGATTGTTTAATTTTTTTTTTTTTTAAAGTTGGGTTTAGGGTACTCGAACGATAAATTTTATTTTATTTTTGTTTTAGTTTATTTATTATTATTTATTTATGTTTTCTTATATTTACTCATCTTAGTATTATTAAATAAAATTTGCTCTTTTATTTATTTGTTTAGACAATCATTCTAAGTTCACAATTGCATGCATGAAGTAGGTCCTAGAAATATGGGAAAGTAGTCGTTACGGAGGGAGTCTCCATGGAATGGCCTACTTCAACCTTCTGTTACAGAAATGTTCTTCCTTCTCGCAAATCAAGCAACTCCAAGCGAATCTCATCATCAATGGCGATTTTCAATTCTCTTCCTCTCGTACTAAGCTTCTCGAGCTCTGCGCCATCTCCTCCTTCGGCGACCTTTCTTATGCCATTCATATTTTCCGCTATATCCGGTACCCTTCGACCAACGATTGGAACGCCGTCATTCGCGGCACCGCCCTGAGCTCCGATCCCGCAAATGCCGTTTTCTGTTACAGGGCAATGGCTGCGTCAAATGGGCCTCACAGAATTGACGCTCTCACATGCTCGTTTGCCCTTAAAGCCTGTGCCCGCGCCTTGGCTCGTTCTGAAGCGATGCAATTACATTCGCAGCTTTTACGATTTGGGTTCAATGCTGATGTTCTCCTGCAGACTACATTGCTTGATGCGTATGCGAAAGTTGGGGATCTCGATCTTGCCCAGAAGCTGTTCGACGAAATGCCACAGCCAGATATCGCTTCGTGGAACGCGTTGATTGCTGGGTTTGCTCAGGGGAGTCGGCCAGGCGATGCTATAATGCTGTTTAAGAGAATGAAGGAGAATGGAAATTTGAGACCTAATGAAGTAACCGTTCAAGGTGCTCTGTTGGCGTGTTCACAATTGGGTGCTTTGAAAGAAGGGGAAAATGTTCATAAATATATAGTAGAGGAGAAGCTAGATATGAATGTGCAGGTTTGTAATGTCGTTATTGATATGTATGCTAAATGTGGATCTGTGGATAAAGCTTATTGGGTGTTTGAGAATATGAGGTGTGAGAAAAGTTTGATCACATGGAATACAATGATAATGGCATTTGCAATGCATGGTGATGGATACAAAGCGTCGGATCTTTTTGAAAAGATGGTTCGATCTGGAATGTCCCCCGATGCAGTATCATATCTATCCGTGTTATGCGCCTGCAACCATGCAGGGCTCGTAGAGGATGGGCTTAAGCTGTTCGATTCGATGGTGCAAAGGGGGTTGGCACCAAATATAAAGCATTACGGAGCCATGGTTGATTTGTTAGGTCGAGCGGGGCGTCTCAAAGAAGCTTATGAAATTGTAAATTCAATGCCTTTCCCTAATATGGTACTCTGGCAAACATTGCTTGGTGCTTGCAGGACATATGGAAATGTAGAAATGGCAGAACTGGCATCAAGGAAGCTAGTAGAGATGGGATTTATTAGCTGTGGTGATTTTGTTTTGTTATCGAATGTGTATGCCACCCGTCAGAGATGGGATGATGTTGGGAGAGTAAGGGACGCCATGAGAAGAAGGGATGTGAAGAAGACACCAGGATTTAGTTACATAGAAGTAAAAGGTAAGATGCACAAATTTGTTTATGGTGACCAAAGCCACTTGAGTCACCGTGAGATCTATGCCAAGCTTGATGAGATCAAGTTCAGGATCAAAGCCTATGGATATGCAGCTGAAACAGGCAATGTATTGCATGATATTGGAGATGAGGACAAGGAGAATGCACTGTGTTATCACAGTGAGAAGCTTGCGGTGGCTTTTGGATTGACTTGTACTGAAGAGGGGACCCCAATTCAAGTGATTAAGAATTTAAGGATTTGTGGGGATTGTCATGTTGTTATTAAACTAATATCTCAGATCTATAATCGAGAAATTGTTGTAAGAGACAGAACTCGATTTCATCGATTTAAAGAAGGTTTGTGTTCTTGTAAAGATTATTGGTGATACTTAATGGCTCAATACCTCTAAAATCGAGATGAAGCTGTCTTCGGTGTAGGAATGTATTCTTTCATTGAGTCAAGGGGCAGCTAAAGTTTCGACTTATCAAGTGTTCGATTTAGAGGTTTGAACTCAGAATCATGGATGTATCTCCAAACATCCCAAAACATGAGATTCTCTTGGAGGTTAGAACAACAGCTATCTTTTTAAAAAATGAAATTCCATTTTTGGGAGGAGAGAGTGAGATCTTTTCTGAAATGTCTTTGCCTTCTATGATGCATCTTGCCTCTTGGTTATATGTTCATTAGATTAGCTGGATGTAATACGACCATTTCTGGCTGCAAGATAATTTAGGCATGAAGTGAATGTGCTTCAAAATGGTAGTAGGCACGTCTTATTCTATCTTTAATGTTTCCAGAGCTCCAAATTTCTGGTTCAAAAAGTATATATGTTAACCTTACACTTGCAGGACTTTATTGTTGTTGCTTTACCTCTTTGATGATGATAGCCAAAGTGAAAATTTTGAAGAGGTGGGCAACATTTCCCGAAATGTAACTCCAATGCCAAAGGTAATAATTGTAACATTACTTGAGATTCATCAATCCTTAATGAGAAGAACACTAACTACATTTCTGTTGGAATCTCTGCTCACTTTGTTGTATGGATTGGATTGGATGGATCACTGTAAAAATGCTATGTCATTTGCTGAAGCTTATAGGAGTGAGCCGTGATGCTGTGAAACCTAATTAATGTAAATATTTTGACTTTGCAGAAGGCGCAAGTTGAGACCGAGGAAGAAGGCAGCTGAGAATAATGGAATATCAAATTCGAACTGGGATCAAGCTCTTTCAGTAGACTCTCATACAGAAAAATGGAAATGGACAACTACAATGTGTAGTGAATCTGGTAAGTCCTTATTCATTGCCTGAAGTTAATAGCTTTGGTACATGCTGGGGTTATAATAAGTAAGAACCCTGTTGCGAGAATGATTATATATATATGTTATAACTTTTAAAATTCTTGATGCTTATGATACCGGTAAAAAAAAATTGAAAATCAACTAGGTCATGTTCTTAAGGGCTATAGAACTTCAAGAACTGTCAATCTAAAGATGAAATTGAGGGTTAGTTGATTTTGTAGGACTGTGAACCCTTTAATTTTTAATAGTTAAGCTTACAAAATCCACTTTTATATATGATTAGCTTTCCAGTTCTGATTTTTCTAGCTAATAGACAACAAAGAAAAAGTTTTTGATTTTTTTAAAAGACCTGAAATTTATTTATCATTTACCAAATGACTGTTAGATTAGATTAGGAAGAAAAAAGAAGTATAATTTTTAAAATAAGAAATACTTGTTGGGTTGTTCTTTTCAAATATGGAGGGAAATCTACAAATATGGCTAATTTAAGAGAAAACAAGGTTTTTTTACACATAATCTGGGGATGAAGGTTTAAATTTTAATCCCATATCTTAATCACATGTATGTTGGTTTGAGATGTGTGTGTGTTTTTTTTCTCGTGAAATATTTAGCGTCGAGGGAATCGAACTTCCAACGTTGAAGTCAATAATACAAGCTTTATTTCATTTAATGTATGCTCATTTTGGCACGCAATAAATCTTTTTAATCGAAGTGAGAAAAAGTAGATTTTGTTAATTTAGGTAATAAAAGAATTTTTTATTTTAAGGTTATTTTAAAATATAATAAAATGGGCCAACTTATTTACAAATACAGCAAAGTGTCATTGTGATAAAGTGTAAAATTTTGTCATATTTAGAAATATTTTCAACAATTTTTTTCATTTAAAACGATTATCCTTATTTTTATTATAGAGTAATTGCAATTGGTAGCATTTTTTGATATAATAACATAGTATATAACATCATTTTAAAAAAATTGCAAATAAGTTTATTAGTGATAGACTTATATCGTTATAGACCCTTACCAACAATATGGTCTATCATTGAAAGACTTCCATCAACAATATGGTCTCACTGATAAACTATCTAAATTTTGTCATATTTATAATTTTTTTAACATATATTATATTTACTAATACTCTTTTAATCTGATTGTTTTATTTGTAACGGTCACTTTATTTATTTTATTGGATGTTTAGACATGTTTAGAATGGGGGAATATTTTTGTCAACGGGTTAATATTGATTTTTTGGGTCGGGAAAATTAATGCGCTTTGTGTGGAAATGGACTAGTGAAATTCTACTACTTCATAACAATTTTTTTAGTTTTTTTTTAATTAAACGAATTCAATATTTTAATTTTAATTTTTAAAAATAAATTTATTCAAAACATTTTTGAAACACTAGTCAACTTTCTTTCTTTTTTATAAAAAAAATAAATTTCTGAAATAATTTTATCCTTTTTAGAAATTTTAATATAGGTAACATTACAAAGTAAAAGAAAAATTAATTAAAAGCGGTTTTTTTTAAGTTGAAGATTAAACAATAAAAATATAAGTAATCTGTAAGCGTCAAATTTCCAATTTTCTACTTGATCAAAATTAAAATTACAAAATTTATTGTAAAATTATATCAAAATATTTGTAGGAAAGTATTTATATTATTTCATTTTTTTTAAAGAAATTTTCACAGATAGAAAAAATGTCAAATTATTTACAGAAATAACAAAACAAAAGAACATTGATAGACACGATAAACTTCTATCGATAGACTTAAATTTTACTATTTTGTATAAATAATTTTCTTTATTTTTTTATTTTTTAAAATTTCTCCTTTTTTATTTTAAAAAGAGGAGTGATTCAATGGATTAGCTTTTCAAAAACCATTTCTTCTCTTTTGCCTCTTTTCTCTTTTTTGTGGTCCTAATTTAATACACTATATACTCTAAATTATCGTTTTCGTTAATTTAAGATAACTCTTTTAATAAAAGAAATAGAAATTTTTAAATCAATTGAAGCTTTCAGTTGTTTGAATTTCAAACATCAATACATTTTGTTTTAATGTTTGAATTTTAGAATCAAAGACAAAAAATACAATAATAAAGTTTGATAATAATGATTATAATAGATGTTGATATACAATTTTAGGATCTAACCACATTTTTTTATGAAACTATTAAAATACAAAGCAAATAAATATGAAAGTCAAATACTTCACTTCTTTTTCCTTATTACTTTTTCATTAAGTATAGGCGACTAAACTCAATAAAGAAATAATTAAATGTTAATTTATCTTCTTCCACTTTAATATATGTTTGATCAATTACATATAGACTAAGGTTAAAATTCTAATTTGATCCTTATAATCTAAAATTTATTCAATTTTAGTTTTTAAATATCGAATGTTAGTCTCTATACGTTTAAAAAATCTCACATTTAGTTTCTATTGCTAGTTTGTTATTGATTTTTTTTAAAAAAAAATATATATATTTATTTAATAACATTTTCACTATAAATTTTGAAAATATATTCATATATTATAATTTATTGTATTAAAATTATTATTATTATCTAACTAATTTCGATAAAAATTAGAGAAACTAAATTTAAGATCTTTTGAAAGTACAAAAACTAAAATTAGACATTTGAAAAAGGTATACCAAACATGGACAACTACTGAAGTACACTACCCAAAATGATATTTCAACCTTTTATATATTAATACTTCACATAAAATGATATATATACATACACACATATATATATATATAATTTTCACAAATAGAAAAAAATATTGAACTATTTACAGAAATAGCAAAAAAACACGATAGGTTTTTATTGACGTTTATCACATAGTATTAATGATATATTTCTATCCTTCTCTATCAAAAAAAATTAAATTTTGTTGTTTTGTATAAATGGTTTTCCTTATTTTTCTATTTTTGAAAATTTGTTTTGCTTGATTTTAATTTTTTTTTTATTTTATTTTATTTTATTTTTTTTTTTTTGGAAAAGATCTGTTGGTGGTTGTTGATACCGCCGTTGAACGTTCTTATGTTTCACAGTGAGCCTAAATAATCGTGTGCATTAAGAACCACATGAAACCCAATCAGTGTAACTAAACCAATAATATTCTGCCAACTAACAACTATACTATTGATCTATGCCAAATAAGTCCAAGGTGGGCAGTTGACTCAGGTTTACCGGTCTTGGCCGCTCCAAAAGAATAATGATAATAATTTAATATTAAGACCTCATTCATGGTAATCATTTAGATTTAAATTTTTGTTTTTGAAAATTATGTATATTTCATCCATATTTCTTAAGTATAATGATTGAATAATTTAAAAAATAAAAATAATTTTTTGAAAGCTACTTTTTTTTAATTCTCAAATTTTGTTTAGTTTTTTAAACCATTTGTGGAAGGTAGACAATGAATAAAGAAATTTGTAGGTGGAAGTAGTGTTTATAGACTTAATTTTCAAAATTAAAAACAAAAAAACAAAATGATTATCAAACGGAGACCTAAAATATTAAGATAAGATTGTTTTCAAATGAAGAAAAATGAATTAAAATATTTATAAATATAGTAAAATGTTATTATTTATCAGTGATAGACATTAATAAATATATATCACAATGATGGATGATAGTAGTCTATCAGTGTTTATCACTACTAAACTGTAACATTTGCTATATTTAAAAATATTTTTAACAGTTTGATGTTTAAAATAATTTTTTATTAAAATATTTAAATTGTTTTTTAAAATTGAAAAAAGAAATCAAATCTGCTGTGGCCCATCTCATTCTTTTTGGAAAATTACATTTTTAGTACTATAGTTTTTAAGCATTTGGTCTATAAAGTTTTGAAATGCCTCTTTTTTTAGTCTCAAAACTTTTGAGAATAGATTAAAAAGTTTATGAGTAATTGTTTTGTAATTATTTTAGATTTAAAATAATAATTAAAGAAGAAGAGAAATGGAGATGGAGGCCGGAGAAAGAAAAACAATTTTAAAATTCTTATAATTTAATGCTATGTAAACATTTAAATTAATAATAATAAATTATTTTTAAACATTTTAAACCTATTCTTAAAAATTTTTACTATGGTTGAGGTTGACTAATGATTAAGATGAATTTTTTTTGACAAATATTAATTTATACCCCTAAACTTTGGGGGTTGTATCATTTTAAATTCTAAACTAATAATTGTATCAATTTAAACTACCTGCTTTCATAAATGTCTCAATTTTAAACAACTTCCATAAATATATCAACCGAAACCTTGAACTTTCACAAATATATCAATTTAAATCTAAACTTCTATAAATATATCAACTGACACTTTGAACTTTCATAAATGTATACAAATAAAACACAATAGAGGGTTTAAATTAATACAATAATGAAAGTTCAGAGTTTAAATTGATAAAATTATTAATTTATAGTTTAAATTAATACAACTCTCAAATTTTATAATTTAATTGATACAATTATTATTTATTAGCTTAGAGTTTAAATTGATACAACTTCAGGGTATAATTTGATATTTGCCTTTTTTTTTTTAGTTTGTTTCATATGCTTCAAAACATCTATTTTGGTTTATTAATGTTTAATTTAATCTAGTTTAATCATCATACTTCTAAATAAATAAACGATTGTTTGTTATTTTATTTTTAAATATAACTTTAGTATAACATTACACTGGATTTTCTTGATTCCAATATTAGCATGACTCATTTTTTTTAAAAAAATTATTAATGCATAAAATAGTTGGACGTAAAGATTTGAACTTTCAATCTCAAGTAAAAGAGTACATGGCAGTATAATAACAAATGTGAATACAGTTCTAACTAGTTTAGACATTAGGGTGTATTTGAGGCAATGACTATTCTAACGATTCTAATACTATAATAATCACATCTCGCTACAATAAATATTATTTCGTATTTTCCAATCAGCTACTGTCAACACTATTTCAAAATCTCAATTTGCTATCGTATTTACTATTTGCTACATTTTTTACTATTCTACATTCATCATTGTTTTATTCTTTATTACAATGTTTACTATTTCTTTCTCAAACAAATAGTCTACACCTCAAAATGCATACTATTATACTCAAACTAAAATAATCTACATCCAAACACAAACTATTATAACTCAACTATAATAATCAACCTCTTGCCCAAAATGTTTCCTATATTGTTTAGTTATTTGGACAAAGGTTTGAATTCTGTTCTAGTCGTGCTTCAAAAGTACGAAGACGAAACTAATATGAGTATAACTCAACGGCATATAATTACTTTCCATCTTAGGTCGATTCTCCACCTCTACATATTATAATATATATATATATATATATATATGAAAGACAAAAATGGAAACAAATATTTGATAGTAAAATAAACAAAATTGGAGAATACATTTCAATTACACACACATGCCAAAAAAGATTTAAACCTAATTAAAATAATGAAAATAAATTATTATTTATCCCTATATCTGGTTCCACGAAATTTCGACGTTTTACCGTAATAATAAGAAGTCCGCCACCAGTATCCCTCGCTGCTTCATCCCCATTACTTGTTTTGACCAAACAACAATCACTCCGCCATCTCTCTCCTTCTCTTTCTCTATCTAGGGCGGTCTTTCGACCGTCGCCGGTGATCGGAAACTGCAGTTCCTTCGCAATTTCAATTGGGTTCGTGTAGATTCTTCGAGTTACGGAACGAATTTCTTCACCGTCGTTGTCAACTTTGTCCGAGGATTCCGTGTTTTGATTTCTTCAGTCTGTGATTGAGGTGTTCTTTGATGTCAACCGTGTCGTCTTCGATGGGATTGTGTGATGAGGGGGATTGGCCACCAGGGTTTCGGTTTCACCCGACGGATGAGGAGCTGATTCTGTATTACCTGAAGTTCAAGATCTGTAAACGCAAATTGAAGCTCGATATCATCCGCGAGATCGATGTTTACAAGTGGGAACCCGAGGAATTGCCTGGTAAAGAAATTCTCCTTCCCATGCTTGATCTGATTGATTGATGATGTTCTTCCGGTTTTTCTTTGACCTAGTTTGATTTTGATTGAATTTGTCGTGGATTGATTGTTTATAATGGATTTGGGGATCTTTCTGTACCTACCCGTGTGATTCGATTTGCGGTTGCTTAAGCTTATCTTCAAATTTTAATGGTATCATATAGTTCGATATTATCATTTAACCTCTTGAATTCGTAGTTGAAGCTATTGCTTGTTACCTTTTTCGGCATCATTTTCTATGTGAGTCGTTTTTATCCACTCAATCCTTATTACCGAAAGGAAATCATTTACTAGCCGAAGGCATAATTGATCGTTGATTATACAATTTTCCAGAATTTTAGAGAGTTGGTCTTTCCCTCTCTCTCTCTCTCTCTCTCTCTCTAATGTTAGTTGCTCTATGATTCTCTTATTTTTTTGCATATCAATGAGTATTTATGGTGTTTCTAATCATGAAAAAATAAATGCAGGTCAATCTAAGTTAAAAACTGGTGATAGACAATGGTTCTTTTTCAGTCCTAGGGAACGTAGGTACCCAAATGCATCAAGATTGAGTAGAGCTACAAGGCATGGCTACTGGAAGGCCACGGGAAAAGATCGAATAATACAGTGCAATTCACGTAATGTTGGAGTGAAGAAAACCTTGGTGTTCTATCAAGGTCGTGCGCCTAATGGTGAGCGTACCGACTGGGTTATGCACGAGTATACCTTGGATGAAGATGAGCTTAAGAGGTGTAAGAATGTGAAGGTAACTGTGTGTTTAAACTCTTCTTTTACTTGGTATTTCTTGGATGATCTTGTTTGATTAAGCTGGGAGTCTTTATATTTCAGGATTACTATGCGCTCTACAAACTTTACAAGAAAAGTGGACCTGGGCCGAAAAATGGTGAGCAATATGGAGCACCATTTAGAGAAGAAGATTGGGTTGATGATGCTGATTGTCAGGAGCCACATGTGAAAGTAATTGATGAGGTTGATTCTGTAGTTCGTGAAAAAGAGAATGGTCAAATTCAGCTTTCATCAGATGATATCGAGGAGCTTATGAAACAAATTGTAAATGATCCTTTGCTAGAGTTGCCATCAGTCAGTGGTTATCATCAATTTGACTCTACTGTGCAGGTTGGCTGCCCTGAATGTTGCATTCCGATATTTCTGTTCCCATTCCCATGTTAATTTCCTTTGGTGAATTGATTGGTCATCAATTTGAGATCAAATCATTTCTTATTTTATTGACCATATAGCAGTAGGAACATTGGTAAATATGAGCTGCATATCCAAACTTCTAAGTTGTAATAATTTTCATTGTCAATGACGTTTTGAACCCTTAAAAGTTGCATTCTGGTTAGTGGTTCAGGAAGGAACATCTACTCTAATTAACCTGACATACATGCTGTATTTCATTGGATATTTGGTCTGTCATTCTTTCTTATGTGCTTTATTTGCTCATTTTCATTGGTTAGCTTATGATTTATCTCCATTCTCTGTGCAGGTTGATGATAAAGAAGAAACTGCAAGTACTATGATCGATTCTTACTCTCGGGATCACATACTTCCTGAAGCAGATAAAGTATATCACTTAAGTGACCAGCCACGTGATTTGCATGCAAGCTTTGACTTTACCCAGTCCGATATCTCTCAGTTGCAGTCATTTGAAGGCGAGGTATCGTCAGCTTCTAAATATTGCGAGGAAGAAGAAGATTTTTTGGAGATCAATGATCTTATTGGTCCTGAACCAACTCCTGTGGCAAATGTCAACCCCTTGGGAGATGTACCACCTTCAGAATTGGATGGATTGAGCGAGTTTGACCTGTTCCATGATGCAAATATGTTTCTTCGCGACTTGGGACCCATCGTCCCCGTAACAGTATTAGATCCATATTCGAATGCTGTCGATACTGATGTTGCAAACAATTTGAATGGCAATTTGCAATATGATCCCTATCAACAAAATCAGATGAACAATGGATTCTGGAAGAACAACGAGACAGAAAATGCCTTTAGCTTCCCTGAGTCGCATGGACAGTTTATTACTCAGTCAACTTTAGGTATATAATTCCGTTTAAACTTCATATCTCTGCCCTCTTTTATCAGACATTGAACAGTCTATTTTTACTGAGGTCTTTCTTTCTGTTTGATCTTCACAAAGTTGCTGGCTCGATTAGCTCATCTACACAGAGCTCTTGTTCAGATGAATGGGGTTTGTTTGATAAGCCATACTATACTCCACATGGCAAGAACCCCTCTGTGAAATATTGAGCCAGCTTCAACAGCTACATAGAACGAGTACTTCTCGTGTATTATCGAATTCTCTGATTCAAGAGGAGCAATTCTCCAATTATATTTGTTGACCTCATCATAAAACTGCCATTTGGTGCCAATTCCAGGTGCCATTTTATCAATGTAAGGCAGTAGGCAGTTTCTAATTCTGAAACTCTGATCTTGTTTAGGTGTGGGATATGAATCTGTAAGTTCTGCAGCAGCAGGAACAAGGGAGAACCAAAATGCAAATGATGGAGGCGGTTCTGCAAGTTGGTTCTCTTCCAATTTGTGGGCCTTCGTGGAGTCAATACCGACCACTCCCGCATCAGCTTCAGAGAATGTCAACCGTGCTTTTGAGCGGATGTCTAGCTTTAGCAGATTGAGACTAAATACCCTGAACACTCTTAACACCAATGTCGCTGCTCGTAATCCCGAGACCGGTGCAAGGAGGAGAACGGGTATGAATAAAGGATTCTTTTTATTTTCAATTCTTGGAGTATTGTGTGCCATTCTATGGGTGTTGATAGGAAATGTTAGATTATGGGGTAATTGCATTACTTCATGAACCCATTTCATGAAAGTTCTTCTATCTTCTTTTATACCTTTGTTATATGCATATCTTAAAAGTTCCAATATTCATGGAATCTTCCACTTCATGGAAGCTGATTATTGGATGTAAAGCAATCCCAGTTATCGCTGATTATAGATGAGAGTTCTATAAAATCTAGTTTGATTTCGATTTACAAGTCTATATATCTGCGTTGATTTTACTCTCTCTCTTAAGAAGTTGGGTAAATATCAATTTATACCCCAAACTTTCGGGGATTGTATCAATTTAAATCTTGAATTGCATCGATTTAAATCTTAAACTTTGATGGTTGTATCAATTTAAATCCTGAACTTTGAGGTTTGTATCAATTTGAACCTCAAACTAATAATTACATCAATTTAAACCTTAAACTTTCATAAATGTATCACTTTAAACATTGGACTTTCATAAATATATCGATTTAAACTCTAAACATTCATAAGTCTATTCAAATAAAACATAATGGAGGGTTTAAGTTGATATAAATATGAAAGTTCAGGGTTTAAATTGATATACCTATAAAAATTTAGAGTTTAAATTGATATAATTATTAATTTGAGGTTTAAATTGATACAAACCTCAAAGTTCAGGTTTAAATTGATCAAGATTTAAATTGATACAATACCAAACGTTCCATGAAATTTTTGAGCAAGTAAATATAATACTATGAACGGCTAATTATATAATTTAATGTGGTTTCGATCATTTGTTTAATTTCGTTTCTAATCTCTTTAGTGGTTCGAACTTAATGTATTAGATGGATTAACTTCTCATTTACTTCAAATGCTTTGTTCTTGTGGGTTTTTTTAATTAAAAAAAATGGGGAAAATATCTATTTATAACTCTAAACTTTGAGAATTGTATCAATTAAAACCATAAATTAAATTGTTTCAATTTATACCCTCAATCAGATTTTGTTTAGAAAATATCATCCATGTATGAGTTATTACATGTGTGTAGATTTCTTCAAATGTTTGATTAATTAAATGGACGATTAGAATTGATGCATGGGTGATTCTTAAAGGAATTCCTTACTAAGAATCGAAATCAATTCGTTTATGAAATGTTTAGATATTTAACTGATAATATTATAAGTCGCATAATGTTTGCGGAAACTAGATATACTGAATGGTATAAATTGATACAATTATGAATTGTGAAAATTGTGAAGTCTAATTTATACAACTCTATCGTTTTATGGTGTAAATAGATATTTTTCTTATTTATTATTATTATTGGATTCTTTTCTTTCCCTGAACCAAAGGGGGAAGGGTTCTAATTTTCTAAAAGAAAAATTACTTTGGTACTACTAATGGCATGTGATATTTCTTCTTAATTAATTTATTTTAAGAACTTGATTACAAACAAATTGAGCACAGGGAAATTAATATATGCAGATGTAATTTTTTTTGTTTAAAAAAAAGGGAATGAAATAATAAAAATAAGATGCAAATACTAAGGGTTAAGTATATGAGTGCCAGACCAAGCTAAGGACTTTTAACTAAGGTATTGATAAATTTAAGCATGTAGTTAAGAACAGCTAAATTATTGCTTTGGTCGTTGGATTGGATGTTAATTTTATTTTTAATTATTAATTAATTAATACTAACAAACACTTAGACGAATGAAAAATGTGAAACGTAGTGATTACATCAAAATGTCGACTATTATCCTTGTATAAGAAACACATAAGTTAAATTATAAATGTTTAATTTCATTACTAGTCTACACTAAGATGTTAATTGAATTATAGAGATCATTCCAACAATTGGTGAGGAAATTGACAGCTCAACTCAATAATTGAGGTAAGCAATGAAATAAGTTTACAATATTTTAGCTAGAGTTACCAAAAAAATAATAATAAAGAAAATTTAAAAAAAAATTAAAGAAAATTAAAAACAAAAAACAAAAAACAAAAATACAAAACAAGTAAAACAAGTTTGTAAGATTTGATATAATCTGTATTTGAGTATTTGTGTATTTTTTACGATAAAAAAATGATCAAATTATCACATGTAGTCAAATTTTATCATTTGGTACGTTAAATCTTGTTGTTCAATATGCTAAATCTTGCTGAAAAATCAAAGTGAATGAAGATAAATTATTTGAGACGTCGCTTATAATCATTTGTGTTGCAATAACCTTTTAAAAAATATGTCGTCAAGACGATCATTAGCATGCAATTCTTTCCTTGAGATTGAAGTTTGATGCTCATCCTTTGTAACTTAAAAATTAAAAAAATAAATAATAAATAATAAAAAAAAAATCTCTTTAGAACATATTAACTTTGATATATCTATGTCTCCCATCTTCGAGTGAAATGTTTTTTTGCATTCTTGAATGCTAATGGGAATTTTTCTTAATATAATAAGTTTTTGGGTAAATATAAATTATATCCTTAAATTCTCACGTAACTAATAATTGAATCAACTTAAACTCTAAACTTGTATAAATGTATTAATTTACACCTTTCTCTAGATTTCGTTTGATCTATATCTAGTCCTATTTTGATTTTCTCAATCAATAATTTAATGTCCAAATGATTAAAAAAAATTCGTATTTTAAATTAAAATTAAGGTGAATTCGTTTTTTTTTTTAAATAATGTTATTCTAATAATTAGTGACAAAAATAGAATGGGTAGAAATTTTTTGACAGAGATAGAGTTGTTAAATCAGGATTTATAATTATAGTCCCAGTAATAATCCAAAGATTTGGTTGTTACAATTTATTGTAGAGTTATTAAACTCAACAACTTTCACTCATTCTCTCTTATAGATTTCTAAAATCTTACCCTCACAAGAAAGCCTTGCTTCCTCCACAACTCCGACGATGACTCCACCACCGACATGGAATCGAAATCTCCTCTCACCCTTTCTTCTCCAGAAGCTTTTGTTTTCTCTCCCTCTCCTCCTCCGCCGCTTCTAGATCTTCCTATTTTGTGATCCTTTCCCTCATTTTTTGGATTGATCCATATGTATATTCTATATTTTTCCTCCGTAATTATGTTAATTATTCCGTTTCCTTCGATTTTAGTCCACATTTCTCTCCCAGAATTTTTCTCTCTCAAAATTTTATTCTTCTTCAAACAAGAAAATAAGCCGGATTGCCTAAAATAAATAAATAAACGAAAAAATATTCTCCCAAAATTTCATTCTTCTTCAAACAAGGAAAATTCTAAATTTTCTTTAAGGAAATAAACCAGGAAAATCATAGATGAAAATATTTTTGGTAAATGGGTCCACAATTTTTAAATCGTGTACCCGTCCACGATTTACCAACTATATTTTTAAATTACACTATTTATAAAATAAATAAATAAATAAATAATAGCACTACCCTAATTTTGTCAATTTTTTTTTTTTTTTATAAAAAAACTACCATATTCTTGAATTTAACTCGGTGAATTTGGTATCACTTATTTATAAATGCAATTTAAGGTCGAACTTGGCATTGCTGGTTAGATCAGATTTGGCATCCAATGTTAATACGTTATACATTTTTAAAATTGTCGATAGAACTTGGCATTGATGCAATACAATACCGACTATGATTGATCCAAGAAGAAAAAAATCCGTCAACACGTCGATTATCTATATTTTGGAACGTTCGATGTCAATATTTAAGATCAATCAATATTTCTGATATATTAATTCGAGTATGAATATAAATATTAATAATAAATTTTAAAGAAAAATATATTTTTGATCCATAAATTTTAGGTAAATATATTTTTTGTCCATAAATTTTAGGTCTAGTTTTTATTTGGTTATTCCATTTTAAAATATTACACTTTCAATTTGAGTTTTGTTTCAATTTTCTTCTTAAGTCTTAAAATCTACATTTCAACTTCATTTTTTCTCTAAATACTTTTTTTTTTTTTTTTTTTGCTTGAGTGATAATGTATATTAGTTAGTTTAAATTAATAATTAATTAAGATACTCCTTTTTCATCACCATTAAA
>NC_052352.1:40232693-40294206 GCF_009727055.1 Benincasa hispida
CATATATATATATATAAAGTTAATTAATAGGCATTAGCACTAGACATGTCAAAAAAAAAAAAAATCCATGGGGTCCCACTCCAAATGGAGCGGGGAGTCCTAGAATATATGGGAATGGGCAGTGAGAGATTTTTTTCCATTTACAATTCGTGGCCGAGGATGGGGAAATATTCCCCAACTCCACCCTTACTTTTGTGTGTGTATGTATGTGTATATATATATATTTTGCAATAATTAAAACATCATGTCTTAAATATTACAACATCTAAATATTTAAAATAATAAAGTCTTATGGTATATATATTCATATCGATATTGTAGACTTTGTAAGATAATTATGGATGTTTTAATTATTTAAGTTTAAGACTTTATTATTTTAATTCTTTAGATGTTATGATATTTAAGATATGATGTTCTAATTGTTGAATTTTATTTTTTTACAAATTATGAGAATTTAGCATTTTAATTATATCGTTTCAAATTGCATGTGTATTATTATTTTTATTAGCAAAATTGATATCATTTCATTTAAATAAAAATTGTATTGAAAATGTTTAAGGAATTGTAAACATAATATATTTAATTGAAAATTTAAAAAATTGTTAGAAAAAAATAAAGGTGGAAAATTTTTCCCTGTGGGAAACTTGATTTATGCAAATTTTATGAAACAAATAATACAAGGTGATCTGGAACAATATTCCAATGATGTTGAGAAACTAATTTAAGGAAATTAGAAAGTTTTTCACTGGATTTCATGTTCTATCAAATAGATCTAGAAATCTTTAAACTTTCTATACTTTGATCCAATCGGATTTTATTTTACCTAATAAGTTTTGTACACTCTAAACGTTTCAAGTGTTTTAAACTTATCACTTAGGTTAAATAACTATTTGCCTTAATTGATTTCTAGCAATTTTAAATAGCTGAATATTTGCAAATGGCTTTAACCAGGTTGATTCTTAACAGAAGTTGCTATGCAATAGAACAAACATAATTTTCGAAAATGAACATTTCATTTACAACAAAAATATATACAGTTTGTTCTTTATATGATAACAAAAGCAGGTAAAATTATCATCAGACAGCAACATCTCCCACTGGTCATGTTGAGGACAACAAGCAATCTTCAGGAACTAGTTTGCCTATTTTGCTTTCTCTACCCTCTTCTCAGCAAGGTACTGAGGGTAGCTCCTCTTCCAGTGCCCTTCCTCGTTGAGTACAAACACTTTTCTTTGTCTGCAACATTATTCTTGCCTTTCTTCCCAACGGGTTTTTTCTTCTCTTTCCCTTTGCTCTTCTCGACAAGAATACTGAACTCTGTGAAGATGAGCAACATTAGGCTTTTTGAAGGACGTTCAACTCTTTATAGCGTTAGCAACGTGTACTTCCGGTTCTAGACCTTTAGCTCTCATCATTGTCTAGTAAGCCTATAGCTCATTCAGCAAAGTAGTCAATCTATATTCAATTTTATTCATGAGAGCATTCGTGCAGAACTGCAGAAAACTCTTCAGAAGAGATTCTAGAATAAAACCAACTTGATTTCTCTTATCAACGACAGTGCCCATTTACTTCCGCCACATTAAAGTGGACCATCATGTCTAATACATGTTCACGAACAAAGGCCCCCTCTTTCATGCGACAGTTGTAAATGTATTTTATAGCATCATGCCTTAGGGTGAAAGATGGTTGCCCGAACATCCCTCTAGAGATTCCATAATCTCTTTGACAGTACCTATATCCTCATGTTTCTTCGCCAAGACATCAGATATGTTGACGAGGATATAAGCACGGGTTTTATTATTTGCCGTGATCCATATATCGTACGCATCTCAAATAGTTCAGTTTGCGTTAAAGCTTGGAATGGGAGGACAATCCTTTGTTAAGACAAACCGTAAATCGTCTATCACCAATATAGTATTCAAAATTGATTTCCAGGTTGCATAATTATCCCCTATCAGTTTATCAGATGCCAACAATTGTACTGGTGAACTTTTCATTATGAAAAATATAAACAAATTTTATAAGTGAATTGCTTTTAAACCCAATCAAGTTTTAGCAAAACAATAATATACCCAAGATTATTTTTGCAATGATACTACAACAAGACATTCTTGACTAAACACTATCTCCAGAATAACTCATATTCCAATAGTCATTTAGCTACCGTATTTGATAAGAAATTACTAACCCTTTAGTAATCTTGTAAGTGTAACATTTTGTTTTTAGACCTCAGAAGTCTGATCCAAACGATGCTCCTGAAGTTGGAAAGTCAAAGCTGAAACTGACTTTAGAAATCCTATCAATTTCTAGAGTTTGAGTTATTCTGAATCCTATGTTAAAACCCTCCGAGGGGATAGCCATCGTTAAACGACTAGCGGGCCCGACTTATAGACGACAAGCAGGCGCAACATAGGATTCTCACGGTTCAAACTAATAGAAGAGACTGTAGGATATGTTCATACATATCCTTCACCCACTTACTATGAACGACTTCCCCCATTCACTTTGGTCTTGATCTATGACGAACACTTTCCGAATGGAGGTTACTCCCAGGGTGACTCGAAGTGCTGTACGAATCTCATGGTGGGAATTATGTAGGAACGTGAAAATTGAAATCAATATATCACATATTTGATTTTCATTGAACACCTTCCCCTCATTCACCATAATTAATTCACGCAAACACTTTCTGAATGGAGGTCACTCCCAGGGTGCCACGAAGTGCCGCATGAACCTTTTGGTGTGAATATCTTGAGAACGTGAAAATTTTTAAATCGAAACATCATATTTGATTTTAAAGTGAACAACTTCCCCTATTCACCAAAATCTCGATCTATGTAAACACTTTCCGAATGGAGGTCATTCCCAGGGTGACATGAAGTGCCACATGAATTTTTTATTGTGAACTTTTAGGGATGTGAGAGCTGGAAATAATCATATCATATATATTTATTAATCTCCCACTAAAGCATTCTAATATATCATATACGTTATTTTATTTTCACTGAAGTGTTCTAATAGCATATCATATATGTTATTAAACTCCCACTGAAGTGTTCAAACGATTAAACGGGGTATACGTTTCTTACGCTTGTTTCGTCTAATTAAACAACCTAAGTCTAGGTGTTTATCCAAGTATAATATTTATAATTGGATTCAACTTACGATGTCTAGGTGATAAACTAGTTTTAAAACCTCAAATCGCTCACGTATATCTCATAAACCGACTAACAACACTCAATAATTCGGCTATAATCCCAAGGTAGGAGGTGTTTCGTAGACCTCAACTAAAATACCTCTAGCCTTCGACAGGATTATATACCGACTGAGTTTATAACCTGAGTTTTATAAGTTTAACTACCTATTTTAACTATTAAAATGAGTGGTTAACGTACGTGAGCATGCAACTGTTCTTTGTTATGGATTTTAAACGTCAGCCCAATTTTATAATGGTTTACAAAATTTTAGACATACTAAACATCCACAATAGACATCAAAGGCATTCAATATTTAATATAACAATTATATTAAATAAAAGAAACCCTAACATGCATACTATATATTATAACAATTTATAACATACTTTCAATGCATGTAACATGCTTCCTATGGTGGGTTTTAAATCTACATGGTATACTGTATGCACATACAAAATTTATTTAATTATAACATACATCACATGCATAAATAATTAAACACATACTAGTTTTAGTTTTAGTTTTGGCATAAACAAACAAACAAAGGCCTAAGAATTACAAAAACAACAAGAAAACAACTTCAAATCGCTTTTGGACCGCTTGAACTGCTTCAAACTGAACCCAAACAGCTTGAACGGATGTGAACCACCTGAACCGAACCAACCAAAACTCTTTTGAAGCTGAACCGGATCAAGTTTGAAGAAAAACCGATCAAACTGGTCAATCTTCTATGGTCTTTACTCAGTCAACGGGTCAAACTCGTCAAAATCGGTTCATTAATCTCGCTCACACTTGATCTCTCGCTCCTAGCTCGAAATCTCGCTTGAACTTGATTCAAAATCTCTCTCAACTCGATCTCTCACTCGAGCTAGAAATCTCACTCAAACTTCATTCAAATCTCGCTAAAAAATTCTATTAGAATCTCGCTTGAAACTTGATCAAATCTCGCTGCTTGTACACGATCTTGCTGGAATTGTGAGTAGCATTGCAACGCTCAAGGTGTTGGGGTTGATGCCCTAAAGTCTTGTGTTCTGTAGTTTGTAAACAGTTTGTACAAATGCTTGTGTTGTATAATATATGATATTTACTTCATATCTTCATTTTGCTCAGTTGTATGTTTTATTTGCTTTACCACAAACCAGTAAACATAAAATCCCTAGTTATTTGTATGTAACTTAAGCATGTATGTGGTGACATACAAGTGGATCATGTCTTGAATGATAACCAAAATGGTCTGTAGTATATAGATATAAAAGGGAAACCTTATCCTGGTAACGCTACGGATGTGGCCCGCTTTGTGAAATGGTCATAAGTGTTGTGACTTGTCACAGATGATTTGCTTCTGATCATTCGTGTAGGAGACATGCGAGCGGGGGCGTCTTATACAAAGAGTTTATATAAAACCTGACCATGAAGTGTTAACGTCTCGTTATATAACATCGTTCATGACAGAGACTTCACTTCACTAAAATGACCATAGGTAACATGACCTCAATCCTAAGTGAGTTGGGAACTTCTGCCATTGAGGGCAGTCCTTTGATTTGTATGGATGCGAGTGGCCAGGTCGCCGATTTAAACCTACCATTTTGCGGATTCGTCTGATTTGGGAGCTAGGAACTCAGCTACATAAGATGGAATTCACTTCTTCCCCGAAGCAGGGGTAAGTAGATAGATAGCTCCCTTAAAGGTTGATTCCAGGGCTTGAACCATGTGGCGCCACACACCTTCTCTTGGCCTGAGAGGTGTTCACACATAGCTGGACTATGTTGTATTGTTTATTAGAGGAATCAGTGGTACTTAAGAAGTGAGATGTAACTACAGGTGCAAAACGGTAAATTGGTCCAATTGTACTTACGAGCATCTATAAAAGGTCATCGTACTCATGATTGGTTATATCTGATGGACACAAAAATATATCTATGGTAAGAAGAGTTCAACTGTTGGTCTTTAGTGGAATGCCTGATAGTTAACGGATGGTAGATCTCATGGCTAAAGAGTTTAGTCAACTATTCACGGACCATTGGAGCTTCAAGCCACAAGTCCATTAGGTCCCTTGGGTAGCTTGGATAAAGTCGATAATCAGTGTTTGGGTCAATTTGAAATGTTCAAATTGACAAGAGTAAGTTCAATTATATATGATATAATTGAATTGGTTAATTATATATGATATAATTGAATTGGTTAATTATATATGATATAATTGACTAAATATATGAGATACATTATTTTGGAGGAAATTAGATATAAATATGATTTATATCAAGTGGAGAATAAATTACTATAGTAGATATGTGATATCAAACTATAGGGTAAGAATATAATATGATTATATTCATTAATTATTAACTTGGTTAATTATATGATAATTGGCCGAAAACCTTTCCTCAGACGTGCGTTAGTGGGAGAATTTGAATTCGGTTATTGTAATCGAAGAATAAAATGAAAAATTATTTCATTTTGCAAAAAAGTTTGAAAATTCGCAATCGGTGTGAAAACATAACGATCACCTAGTTTAAGAGCCTATACAATAGTTGCTTATCATCTAAACGATCGCACACCAGCGCCTAAACGATTGCATGCCCGTTCCTAAACGATCTCTTAGCTTTCCTAAATGATCACATCGCGTGCCGCATTTTCTAAACGATCGTCTACCATTTATTAAACGATCGTCTACCATTTATTAAACGATCGCTTAGTAAAACCTACACGATCGTGTAGCTTCTTCTAAACGATAAGCACACAGCTATACGATAGCTCTTTTTCTCCCACTTGCTTATCGTCTACACGATTTGTCTTTTCTCCGACCTCTACCAAATTCACCAAAAGCCACACTTTGGATTCTCACTCTGAGAATACCAAGGGCTCCAATTGGTGGTGTCGTCCCCGCTGCTTTCTTGTTCGTGACTGTTTGTGTTGTTGTCGTTCGTATAGACGATCATGCTGCTGCAGCCGCCTGGTTTTGCTAGGCGATAGGGTTTGCATAGAGGTTCTTCCGCTGCTTCTGAGTTCAACGTTTGAAGAGGGTCTTCAATTGGTATGAGAACTCTTTCCCTTTTGTTTTTATTATTCGAAGCATGTTGTTAATTAGTGTAACTTACATAACTGTTTGTTAGAATGTATGTGTTGTATTTCGGTCACAATGAAATCGGAAAGATCCGAACGCGCTCATGGATGCTCTTCGTAAAGAGTTCCTTCACAAGGGCAGCGTCGCAACGCTACCTAATGTAAATCTTGTTGTCGTTGGTTTTGATCAAATATCTAGCTTGACCTTCAAACGAACATCTCACTCTGACTGAAATTTTTTGAGCAGCGTCACAACGCTCAAGGGCAGCATTGCAATGCTAGCTGCGCAGAAGCTGACGATCTTTAAAACAGCAGATCGACCTTCTTCACTTGTTTCTTCAATTACAACTTAATTTCAACTCTAATGACTCCAAATAAATTACAGACTCTTGAGCACACATAGAAGCTCATCAAACAAGAGCCAATTACAAATTTAATCAAGGAATGAAAAAGAAATCAAATGTCAAAACTCAGAAAACCATATCAGTTCACCATTTTCATATAACTCATGAAAAAACACCCACCAAACCATATCTTTCATAGATTATTATTAAGGGTTCGGTTATCTCTATCTAATGCAACGTAAGTCTGAAGCCCTTGACAAGTTCAAGAAGTATAAAGCTGAAGTTGAAAACTTATTAGGTAAGAAGATAAAAATACTAAGATCTGATCGTGGTGGAGAGTATATGGACCTCCAATTCCAGAACTATATGATAGAACATGGGATTGTATCCCAACTCTCAGCCTCTGGAACTCTCAGCAAAATGGTGTATCTGAAAGAAGAAACAGAACCTTATTGAATATGGTTCGGTCTATGATAAGTTATGCTCATCTTCCATACTCGTTTTGGGGTTTTGTAGTGGAGACTGCATGCTATATCCTGAACAACGTTCCCTCGAAAATTGTTTCTGAAACACCTTTTGAGTTATGGAGAGGCCGTAAAGGTAGTTTATGCTACTTCAGGATTTGGGGTTGTCTGACACATGTGCTAGTGACTAACCCAAAGAAGTTAGAACCGCGTTCAAAGGTTTGCCTCTTTGTAGGCTACCTCAAGGAAAAAAGAGGTGGATACTTCTATGATCCGAGTGAGAATAAAGTGTTTGTTTCTACAAATGCTATCTTCTTAGAAGAAGACCACATGAGGCATCATACGCCACTGAGTAAGCTTGTTTTGCGTGAGATCTCTAGTGAGACTGAAACTGCTGAGGGTTCAACAAGAGGTGTTAAACAGGCTGACAGATCAACAAGAGTTGTTGAGGTCGGAACATTTAGTCAACCAGCTCAAGAGTTAAGGCTGCTTCGACGTAGTGGGAGGGTTATGAACCCACCAGATCGCTACATGAGTTTGACTAAAGCCCAAAATGCCATTATGAATGATGGGGTCGAGGATCCGTTGTCTTTTAAGAAAGCAATGGATGATGTTGACAAAGATGAATGGGTTAAAGCCATGAACTAGAAAATGGAGTCTATGTACTTCAATAACATCTGAGAGCTTGTTGATCCACCCGATGGGGTAAGACCTATTGGGTGTAAGTGGATCTATAATCGAAAGAGAAATGTAGATGGAAAGGTGCAAACCTTTAAGGCTAGACTCGTGGCAAAGAGTTATACCCAAGTCGAGGGAGTTGACTATGAGGAAACTTTATCACCTGTTTTCATGCTCAAGTCTATCCGAATTCTTCTGTCCATAGCCACATTTTATGATTATGAAATATGGCAAATGGACGTCAATACTATCTTTCTTAATGATAATCTTGAGGAGACCATCTATATGACTCAACTAGAGGGGTTCATTGTTCCGGATCAAGAGCAAAGAGTTTGCAAGCTTAATAGGTCCATTTATGGGCTAAAACAAGCATCTAGATCTTGAAACATCAAATTTGGCTTTGTTGTCAAGTCGTTTGGCTTTAATCAGAACGTTGATGAGCCTTGTGTTTACAAGAAGATCATCAACAGCTCAGTAGCTTTCCTGGTATTGTATGTGGATGATATCCTACTCATTGGGAATGATGTAGGGTATCTGACTGACATTAAGAAATGGCTAGCTGCTCAATTCCAAATGAAAGATTTTGGGTGAGGCACAATATGTTCTCAGGATCCAGATTATTTGGGATCGTAAGAACAAACGATTGCCCTGTCTCGGGCATCATTGATCAAATGTTGATCAGGTATAAAATGCAGGATTCCAAGAGGGGTTTGTTACCCTTCAGGCATGGAATCATTCTATTTAAGGATCAATGTCCTAAGACACCTCAAGAAGTTGAGGAGATGAGATAAATTCCCTATGCTTCTACTGTCGGAAGCTTAATGTATGCAATATTGTGTACTCGACCCAACATTTGCTATGCAGTAGGGATTGTCAGTCAATATCAGTCCAATCCAAGATTTGATCACTGGACAACAGTCAAGACGATCCTCAAGTATCTTCGAAGAACGAGGGACTACATGCTCGTGTATGGAGATAAGGATCTGATCCTTACAGGATACATGGACTCTATCTTTCATACCGATAGAGATTCTCGTAAATCGACATCGGGGTCAGTTTTCACTTTGAATGGAGAGGCTGTAGTCTAGCGAAGCATCAAGCAAGGATGCATCACGGACTCCATTATGGAAGCCGAATACGTAGCCACTTGTGAAATAGCTAAGGAGGCTTTTTGGCTGAGGAATTTCCTTTCAGATTTGGAAGTTGTTCCAAATATGGATTTGCCTATCACACTTTATTGTGATAACAGTGGGGCTGTGGCAAATTTGAAGGGGCCTCAGTGTCATCGTCGAGGTAAGCACATCGAACGAAAATATCACCTGATCAAGGAGATTGTGCATCGCGATGATGTGATAGTCACGAAGATCGCATCAGAGCACAATGTTGATGATCCCTTTACAAAAGCCCTCACGGCTAAAGTGTTCGAGGATCACCTGGAGAGTCTGGGTCTGCGGGACATGCGACATCTTATCTAGGGCAAGTGGGAGATGATACTGGGATATGCCCTAGTTTATTGTATATTGTACATTTTTATATTGTATTGTACATTAGTCTCCTGAGTCATTAGAACAAGTGGGAGATTGTTGGGATTGGTGTCCTAATTCTACTGGAGTCTCATTGTTTGTAATGATAAACATTGTTTGATGAATAAAATAAGTGTTATTTCATTCTGGCATTTACTCATATCCAATAAACAAAGCTCCTTGGCTATCTTATGTGAACTTAAGCATGTATATGTGTTATACGAGTGGATCATGACTTAAGTGATGACCTAAATAGGTCTGTAGTATAAGGATTAAGGTGGGATACCTGATCCTTGTGATACTACGGATACGACCTGCTTTGTAAAGGTTTACAAGTGTTGTAAACTACTGCAGATGGTAGATCCTGACCATTCATGTGGAGACGTGCGAGTGGGGGTGTCCTATACAAAGAGTTTATATAAGACCTAGACCACGAGATGACTAGACTCTATATATAACGCTATTGTTACTAGAGACTTACATCTCATCTAAACGACTATAGGTGACACGACCTCCATCCTGAGTGCTTTGGGAACTTCAGAGCGGTCATTTGATTAGTATGGGTGAGAGTGGCCAGATTGCCAACTTAACATGCCTACCTTTTTGGGGACTTGTCTGATCTGGGAGCTGGGAACTCAATACAGAATATGGAATTCACTCCTTTACCGAAGCCAGGATAAGTAGAAAGATTGCTTCTTTAAGGGCTGATTCCGAAGCTTGAACATGGTGGCCACAACTAATCTTTGGAAGAGAGAACTCAGTCATAGTAGGACTATGACTTATGTTCATTAGAGGGATCATGGTACTTAAGGAGTTAAATGTAACTATAAGAGCATGACGGTTATTGGCCCAGCTGTACTTATGAGCGATCTATGAAGGGTTGTCACACTTCTGATTGGTTAAGATGGACACATAATATATATGTGGTAAGGAGAGTTTAGTTGTCAGTCTTTAATGAAGTGTCTGACAGTTAACCGATGTTGGATCCCGTGACTAAAGAGTTTAGTCAGTTATTTACGTACCGTTGGAGCTTTAAGCTACAGAACCATAAGGCCTCCTTGGTAGCTCAATGGATTCAGTTGAGGATCGGTTCTTGGTGTTGATTTGAAATATTCAAATTGATAAGAGGTAATTCGATTATATATGATATGATTGGTATGATGTATGAGATACATCTAATGGAGGATTAATGTAAATGAGATTTACATTAAGTACCATGGCATAGAAAAAGAACTATGGTTTATATGTTTCATGAGATGAAATATTAAAATTATAGGTTATAAATATAGTACGATAAGTTGGTTATCAACTATATTTATAATAATATTAATTATTGGATAATTAAATATTTTTCTCTAATAACCAATTGAGTGAGAGGTTATTGGTGGTTCATGGTAACTATGAGATAAAAGGAAAATTGTTTTCCTAATTTTAGTAAGTTTTTTGTCAAAAATTTTTTTGGAGATTTTTCTCAATCAGAATCTCACAAAACGAAAGTTGTCAAGTAAATACGATTTACTAAACGACAGCTTGAGCGAGCTAGACGATCGTGTAGTGTTTAGTAAGCGATAGACACGGAACTAAGCGATGAGCTAAACGATCGCTTATCTTTTGCTAAACGATTGGGTATCGACCTATACGATAGGTTTAACCTTCTCCCACTTGCCCAATCGTGTATAAGATTGTTGTTTTCTTCATTCTTCTGCCTCAATCCAAGTTCACAAAGAGCCCACTATTTGGATTCTCACACTGAGAATACCAAGGTAGCCTTCTTGGTGGTGTCATACTCAACTTGACGTCGTCGAGGTTTTGTGGAGGTCGTTCGTGCTGTTAGGGTGTTCATGACCGAGGCGATCGCTGAGTTCGAGTGCGCGATATTCGTGCTGTGGAACGGTCGTGTTGTTTGAGTATTCAAGGTTGCTGTGTTCAAGCGTTCGTGATCAAGAAGTGTTGAGACGATTCTACAAATGTTCGTAGAATTTCTCTTCTTGATCATTTGTAGTTTCATGTTGTAATTTCTATATTGAATGCATAACCATTTGTTTCTATGTATGACTGTAATTGTAATGTTCATACATGATTGTAATTTGGAATGATCTATTCCACTGCTCATGGAAATCCTCGTGTTTGATTTCCTTCAACCCCCCACCTATGCGAATCTAAGGATAATCTCGAATAAACATGAGTTCATAGTTAGCTCAAAATTAAAGTCAAGTTACCTAAGTCATTGCTTTGAAATAGTCAGTCTTAAACAGTAAACAACGTTATAAAGTAAGAGTGACTGATTTCGTGGTCCGATCTTGTACAAATCCATTTGCACAAGACACCCCCACTCCTCATGCCATAAGATGTACGAATTAGGATCACATCGTCTGTAGCACTTTATAACTCTTTGTAATAACTATAGAGTGGGTCGCATACAATAGTGTTACCAAAATAAGGTACCCAACCTCATTCATATACTATAGATCATTTTGACTATTTACTTGAACATGATCCACTTTTATGTCTCTAAATAAAGTTCAAGTACTCATGTAATAGTCACAAGTCTTTTAGTTTATTTGATTTCTAGACTAAAATAAGTAATACATATATTCAATAACAACTTATTGAAGTTTCATAATAAGTTTTATTGTTTACAAACTACAAGTTTTAGGACATAAAACCCAACAAGACATTGGTAGACTTCTATCAGCCTCTACGAAAGAAGATTAAATTTTGCTATTTTGTGTAAATGGTTTTTCTTATCTTTCCATTTTTGAAAATCTTAAAAAAAAAAAGTCAATTACCATTGAACTATGATTATTATTAATATTAAAATGTTTACTTCTTGCCAACAAGAGCGTAGCTCAACTGGCATAGCGTTCATACTATCAACCTTAAAGTTTGAGGTTCGATTTTTATACTTATCAAATTATCTTTCAACCAATTCAATAACACGTTCAAGTTTGATCGAGGTGATAACTTTGCTATCCCCTTGACAAACAATTTTAGCACTTGAACTTTACAATATAAACACAAATTTATTTCGTGGAACTTGAACTTTGTATTCGTATTAATTTTGTGGAAAATGCATACAATCTCTAATACATAATATTTTGATACTTTCAAAATAAACTATAGTCTTTAAGTTGGTTGATCGACCTCTGGGTTTGTTGATCTTCTTGGATGATTCGTCTTTGACCTTGTTGATCTTCTTAGATGATCGGCTTTTGGACTTGTTGATCTTTTTGGGATCGACCTTTGGGCTTGATGATCTTTTTGGATGATCAGCCTTTGGGCTTGATGATCTTCTTGGACGATCGACCTTTGGGCTTGTTGATATTCTTGGATGATCGACCTTGGGCTTGTTGATCTTCCTGGATGATCGACCTTTGGGCTTGATGATCTTCCTGGATGATCAACCTTTGGGCTTGTTGATGTTCTTGGATGATATCCTTTACGCTTGTTGATCTTCTTGGATGATTAGCCTTCAGCCTTGATGATCTTCTTGGACGATCGACCTTTGTGCTTGTTGATCTTCTTGGATGATCGGCCTTTGGGCTTGATGAACTTCTTGGATGATTAGTGATCGCACGAGGCTTCCGGAGAAACTTATTTCGTGGAGTTGAACTTAAGTTGGTGTTGATGTTGATATTGATTTGATGCGATGTGGTTTGATCTGTAATACTTGATCCTCTGATTCTTTCTCAGTCGAATGCATACACTTGATTTGCGAAAGCTGATGTTCTTGAAGTTGAAGTCTTGGATGAATGCTTGTATCTTTGATGGACTTCAGTCTTCAGGTGTGGTCAACTTTAAGAGTCTTTGGGTGTGGTCAACTTTAAGAGTCTTTGGGTGTGGTCAGCTTCAAGAGTTAGGGAGTCTTTTGGTTATTGGGAGAATTCTCTCTAGGTGTAGAATTTTTTACCCTTCCAAATGAGGAGAGCTTCTCTATTTATAAAGTTCACATGTGGACTTTGGGCTTGGCCCTTGGGTTTGAGGAGATTGAATTTTCAGCTTGTAGGGAATTTCTGATAGCAGACTTCTAAGCCAACCTACTTCTTCACTAGCTGTTGCTAGTGCTATCATTTTTGGCTCCATCGTAGATTGGGCTAAAATAGTCTGTTTCTTGGACTTCCAAGAGACAACTCCGCCAGCTATATTAAAGATATAGCCACTTGTAACCTTTGAATCATCCGAAAGAGAGTTCCAATCAGCATCGTTGAATCCTTCCAGGAAAACGAGAAACTTTTGATAATGTAATCCTAGGTTTTGGGTTTTCTTTAAGTATCTCATGACTCTTTCTATAGCATTCCAATGCTCTTTACTAGGTTTGCTTGTAAACCTGCAAAGTAGTCCTACAGCATATGCTATGTCAAGCCTAGTGCAATCGGCAGCGTATCTAAGATTGCCTATGATGCTCGCATACTCAGATTGATTAATACTGTCACTAGTGTTCTTGAACAACTTGACACTAGGGTCATAAGGAGTACAGGCTGGATTGCATTCAAAGTAATTATATTTCTTTAGAATCTTTTCTATATAGTGATCTAAAGAAATTCCCTTTTCAGACCTATTTACTTTTATGCCTAAGATTACACTAGCTTCTTAAGTCTTTCATGTCGAAGTTCACACTCAATATTGATTTTACATCATTTATGACATTCAAGTTCGACCCAAAGATCAATAAATCATCTACATATAGACACAAGATAGTGCAAAGTTTATTATCAAACTTATGGTAGATGCATTTATCACTTTCATTGACCTTGAAACCTTTAGATAGGATAAGGTTGTCAAATTTTTCATGCCATTGCTTAGGAGCTTGTTTTAGTCCATAGAGAGATTTGTCTAATTACACACTTTATTTTCTTGACCGTAGACAACAAAACCCTCAGGTTGTTCCATGTAAATCTCTTCTTCAAGTTCACCATTTAGGAAAGCAGTTTTTACATCCATCTGATGTATTACGAGGTTATAAAGAGCAGCGAGAGAGAACAAGGCATAGATAGAGGTAATTCTAGTGACATGGGAGAAAGTGTCAAAGAAATCTACGTTTTCTCTCTGTCTAAAGCCCTTCGCTACTAACCTGGCTTTAAATTTATCGATAGTCCCATCAGGTCTAAGTTTCCTCCTTAAGATCCATTTGCACCCTATTGCCTTATATCTTGGGGGTAGATATACTAAGTGCCAAGTCCTATTTGACTCAAGTGAGTCAATCTCATCATTTATGGATTCTTGCCATAGGTTGGCATCTACTGAGGACAAGGCAGTTCTTAAATCTTTAAGGCCTTATTCTACATTGTAGGTTGGGAAGTCATTTCCGAAATCTTTGGCGGTTCTAGCTTTTTTGCTTCTTCTAGGTTCTAGGTCAGTTTCCTCTCTAGGGTTAGGATTTCTACCTAGGGTTATACCACTTGAACCACTATTCCTTGATTTAAAGGGAAACCTATCTTCAAATAAGTCGGCATTATTTGACTCAATAATCACTTGGTTCATTAGATCATAGAACTTGTAGGCTTTACTATTTAAGGTATAACCTATAAAGACACACTCGTAAGCTCTACTAGCCAACTTTCTCCTTTTTGGCTCAGGAATCCTTACAAAGGCTAGACAACCCCATGTTCTAAAATAGGACAAGTTTGGTTTCTTATTTTTGAGATTTTCGTAAGGTGAAGTTTTATTTTTAGATTTCGGGATTCTTTTAGGACATAACACATGGTAAGGATGATTTCACCCCACCAATAGGACGCGGCTCCTGAACTAAGTAAAATAGCAACTACTAGCTCAGCTAAAGTTCTATTTTTCCTTTCGGCTTTTTCGTTCATTTCAGGAGAATAAGGTGCGGTATTTTCGTGTATTATTCCATGTGAGTTAAAGAATTCATTAAAAGTGTCTGAGTCGTACTCGGTTCCCCTATCACTACGAAGTCTTTTAACTTTTCTATTAAACTAATACTCTATTTCAGAAACAAAAAGTTTGAAGGCATTAAAAGCATCACTTTTGTTTTTCAGCAGGTATACAAAAGTAAAATCAGAGTAGTCGTCAATAAAAGTAATGAAATATCTTTTACTGTTCCTAGTTAATATGCCATCAAATTCACAGACATCAGAATGAATCAAATCTAGAGGCTCAGAATTCTTAAGTACAGATTTATGTGGAGTTTTAGTAATTTTAGCATGACTACAATACTCGCATTTATCAAAATCATTCGTGGATAATTTAGGTATTATTTCCAGCCTAATCATGCTACTAATTAAATTTCTATTTACATGACAGAGTCTAGCATGCCAAATATTTATAGAACACAACATATGCACAGAAGATTTCATTTTATTAAGGTCTAGATTTAATTTGAACATTCCCTTAGTTGCATACCCTTTCCCTACAAATACATTATTTTTGGTAAGGGTATATAGGTCTACCCCTATAGTTTGAGTAAACTCGGCTTTGTTGAGGAGATAACCTGAAACCAAATTCTTTCTTATCTCTGGAGTGTGCAGAACGTTCTTCAACATGAGGGTCTTCCTAGAGGTAAACTTTAGTTCCACCAGCAACTTTCTAGAGTGGTGATCTCCTAACAGAATATTCTTATCCTTAGTTTCAATATAAGTTTTAAATAGACTAAGGTCGTGACAGACATGACGCGTCTCACCAGTGTCTATCCACCACCCTTCACAACCACCGATCACATTTACTTCTATGATCATGGCGACTAACGGTTCTTCTGTCAGGTTCGCCTAACCAGTAGGACGACAGTTGTTCCTACAGTTCCTAGCCATGTGCCCAGATTTATTACAATTAAAGCAGAGGAACTTTAGCATTACTCCTGAAGGGGGCTTCTGTTTTTTCTGTTGGTTCTGGTTGCTGGAGCCACGATTCTGACCTTTCCTCTTTGTCCCCTTAGGTTTTTGGTCAGATTTTACCACGACAGAGGCGGGTTTCCTAGATACTGCGTTCACTTCCTCCCTCTGATCCTGCTTCCAGGCTTCCTCCTCGATCCTTAGTCGGGTTATAAGACTCTCTAAGGAGAACTCCTTGGTCTTATGCCTCAAAGTGTTCTTAAAGTCCTTCCACAAGGGGGGCAATTTATCAATAATAACAACAACTTGGAATTGTTCGTCTAGAGGCATGCCTTCAGTAATTATCTCGTGGGCTATCTTTTGGAGTTCATGGGATTGGGCCTCCACGGATTTGTAATCCATCATCTGGAACTTGAGATAATAGCTAACCGCATATTTCTTCGACCCGACCTCCTCGGTGTCATACTTCTTTTGCAGGGCATCACAGACCTCTTTTGTCGTCTTTATTGTACTGTAGTAGTCATAAAGATCATCAGTCAAACCATTTAAAATGAAATTCTTACATAGAAAGTCTTTCTCCTCCCAGTCAGCAACTTCTTTTATCTGTTGTTCAATTGGTTCTTTTAAAGGGACGATTGGCTTAGCACTGGTACAAGCTTCGACAACTTTCTTGACGGTAAGGAAGAATAACATCTTTTGCTCCACCGCTCGAAGTTCGCTCCTTCGAACCGGAATGGACGGTTGAGGTCAGATATCTCATTGTTGCTACTGAGGGCCATTGAAGATGTGGAAACGTCTTAAAATTGTTGGAAATAGTAGGACCCTCAGAATGACAAACTGTAAAACCGTCAAGGCATGACGGTCAAGCGAAGAGCAAAACCTATAAAACAGAAACTCGTTATAGGCTGAGTCGCGGAGCTCGCTCTCTTTAAGACGTTTCGCGGCTCTGTTCAAGTGTGCAAGCAGNGCTGAGTCGCGGAGCTCGCTCTCTTTAAGACGTTTCGCGGCTCTGTTCAAGTGTGCAAGCAGGTCTGAAAATTGCCACGTCGTCCCCAGGATAAAACAATGGACCGTTTTAAAAATAATCAACGGACCGTTTTAAAAATAATCAACGGACCGTTTTAAAAATAATCAATGGACCGTTTCCCTTTTTTTGTTAAAATAATAATAATAATAATAACATAAAATAGTATTTTTTTATTAAAAATAATCATCACACACGCTCGCGAGGTCTGACCCACATTGGTCTATCTCCTCACTCCATCTAAAACATAGGTACCCATTGGGGCCCAAACCCAAAACACAAGGTTACAAAGGAGACTTCCAATACCAAATTTTTCAATGTGGGATTCTTCAACCAAAAAGTTGGTTCCCTCTAGTTTTGAAAGATAAATTTGCACCCAACACTTACAAAAAGAGGGGCGACCTCTGAAATTAAATCTGGTTGGAACAGGATCTTCTCGGAATGTTTCATTCTTCTTCTTCGCCATCGTCGTTGTTTTGTTCGGAATCTGAAAATTCTCATTCGATTTTTTCCAAAATCTTTGTTCTTGAAGACGAACCGTTGTTCAGTTACGAACTCCATTGATCTGCGTTCCTTTTGCGAAGCTTCTGTGCAGTTCTGAGCTGCAGTGCATCACTGGGAGGCAGATGTGTCACGTGGCAAATTATTTTATTTTATTTTTATTAAATATTTTTAATTATTTTTTGTTATGTGATTGAAGTGAAATGGAGAACCATCGACGAATTCATATATGCATTATTATTCTCGTATATTTTAAAACAACATTTATTAAGGAAAATTATTTGAAATGATAGAACTACTGAAATAAATAACAAAATATTACACTATGCTTTTGATAGATTACTATATGTGTCTCTATCATTACACTAGTCTATCGTGGATTGTCAATAGTAAAATTTTATTGTATTTATATATATTTTGATTTATTTTATAATATTTGAAAACAACCTAAAATCGCAGACCATTTTCATCTCTAATAAGAAAGATAGAATATAAAGCCCCAACATTTATTATTTCTTTTAAAAAGAAAAAAAAAAGAAAAAACGAAAAAACGAAACAATATTAACACTTACAAAAAGATGGGCGACCTCTAAAATTAAATTTGGTTGGAACAGGATCTTCTCGGAACATTTCATTCTTCTTTTTCGCTATCGTCGTTGTTTTGTCCGAAATCTTCAAATTCTCATTCGATTTTCTCCAAATTCTCTGTTATTGAAGATGAACCATTGTTCAGTTACGAACTCCATTGATCACCGTTCCTTTTGCGGAGCTTCTATGCAATTTTGAGCTGAATGCATCACTGGGAGCCGAATATGTCACGTCAAATTATTTTATTTTTTTATAAATATTTTTAAATTCTTTTTGTTATGTGATTGGAGTGAAATGGAGAACCATCGATGAATTTAATATGTATTATTCTCGTATATTTGAAAACAACATTTATAAAGAAAATTATTTTAAATGATAGAACTATTGAAATAAATAACAAAATATTACACTATGCTTTTGATAGATTACTATATGTGTTTCTATCATTACATTAGTGAATCGTGGACTATCAACATTAAAATTTTACTGTATTTATATATATTTTGGTTTATTTTATAATATTTGAAAACAACCTAAAATTGTAGACCATTTTTGTCTCTAATAAGAAAGAGAGGATATAAAGTCCCAAAATTTATTATTTGTTTTAAAAAGAAAAAAATAAGAAAAAACGAAACAATATTAACACTTACAAAAAGAGGGGCGACCTCTGAAATTAAATCTGGTTGGAACAGGATCTTCTCGAAACGTTTCATTCTTCTTCTTCGCCGTCGCTGTTGTTTTGTTCGGAATCTTCAAATTCTCATTCGATTTTTTCCAAAATCTTTGTTCTTGAAGACGAACCATTGTTCAGTTACGAACTCCATTGATCTGCGTTCCTTTTGCGGAGCTTCTGTGCAGTTTTGAGCTGCAGTGCATCACTGGGAGGCAGATGTGTCATGTGGCAAATTGTTTTATTTTATTTTTTATAAATATTTTTAATTTTTTTTGGTTGTGTGATTAGAGTGAAATGGAGAACCATCGACGAATTCATATATGCATTATTATTCTCGTATATTTGAAAACAACATTTATTAAGGAAAATTATTTTAAATGATAGAACTATGAAATAAATAACAAAATATTACACTATGCTTTTGATAGATTACTATATGTGTCTCTATCATTACACTAATCTATCGTGGATTGTCAACAATAAAATTTTATTGTATTTATATATATTTTGATATATTTTATAATATTTGAAAACAACCTAAAATCGCAGACCATTTTCATCTCTAATAAGAAAGAGAGAATATAAAGCCCCAACATTTATTATTTATTTTTTTTTTAAAAAAAGAAAAAACGAAAAAACGAAACAATATTAACACTTACAAAAAGATGGGCGACCTCTAAAATTAAATTTGTTTGGAACAGGATCTTCTCGGAACATTTCATTCTTCTTCTTCGTTGTCGCCGTTGTTTTGTTTGGAATCTTCAAATTCTCATTCAATTTTTTCCAAATTCTTTGTTCTTGAAGATGAACCATTGTTCAGTTACGAACTCCATTGATCAGCATTCCTTTTGCGGAGCTTCTATGCAGTTTTGAGCTGCAATACATCATTGGGAGGCGAATGTGTCACGTCAAATTATTTTATTTTTATAAATATTTTTAAATTCTTTTTGTTATGTGATTGGAGTGAAATGGAGAACCATCGATGAATTTAATATGCATCATTCTCGTATATTTGAAAACAACGTTTATAAAAAAAATTATTTTAAATGATAGAACTATTGAAATAAATAACAAAATATTACACTATGCTTTTGATAGATTACCATATGTGTTTCTATCATTACATTAGTTTATCGTGGACTATCAACATTAAAATTTTACTGTATTTATATATATTTTGGTTTATTTTATAATATTTGAAAACAACCTAAAATCGTAGACTATTTTCGTCTCTAATAAGAAAGAGAGAATATAAAGCCCCAAAATTTATTATTTGTTTTAAAAAGAAAAAAATAAGAAAAAACGAAAAAACGAAACAAAACACTTACAAAAAGAGAGGCGACCTCTGAAATTAAATCTGGTTGGAACAGGATCTTCTCGGAACGTTTCATTCTTCTTCTTCGCCGTCGCTGTTGTTTTGTTCGGAATCTTCAAATTCTCATTCGATTTTTTCCAAAATCTTTGTTCTTGAAGACGAACCGTTGTTCAGTTACGAACTCCATTGATCTGCGTTCCTTTTGCGGAGCTTCTGTGCAGTTTTGAGCTGCAGTGCATCACTGGGAGCGGATTACTTAAAAACTATGCTGAGGAGGAAGAAGATGAAGCAGAGCTTCACCTTCTTCTTCTTCTTCTCTGTTGATTCATGGCCTCCTCTCAGCATCGTTGTGTTTTCGGTGTGTTCTGTATTCTTCTTCTTCTTTTTTTCTTTTCATTGTTAATTTTGTTTCTCTGTTTTTGCGTTTTGATTTGATGGGGAGCTGTTCGTGTATGTTGAGAATGACGGATTTGAGTTGTAATTCTTGCTGATTCTTTAGTGTTGTTTCTTATTTCGTTTTGTTTTGCTCTAAATTGTTCTTCGCTTTTATAATCTGGACCGCGATTGAATTTTTCTTTTTGGTGATTTGGTTTCTGGTGGTTTTCTTTGCGTTTTATTGTGTTGTTAAATTTTAATTCAGTTGGGAATATACCTTATGATGCTACTGAAGAGCAGCTTATAGAAATCTGCCAAGAAGTGGGCCTGTAGTGTCGTTCAGGTCTGTGTTCTCTGCTCTTTTTTTTTTTTTTTTTTTTACGGGAAATGAATCTAAAATGTATATTGAATTGAAATTTAGGATCTAAAATGAAGATTGAAGCCGTAAAGTTGATTTTTATTTTCTTTTTTAAAAAAAAATTATTATTTCTAAAATCTCCTTGAACTTTCTGTAGTTTCCTTGCTTTTTACTTTCTAGCCTTCATCGTTTTCTCCTCTGTGCGTGGATTTTGTACCTCTGTTTCTCTTATTCCTCTTCTATGTTTTGTTTCGGGGCTTTACTTCTGCCATTGTCTATCTCGTGCAGATTAAGTGGCTATGCCATTCTAGAATAGGATCCTTCGTTTTTCTAGGTTTTGTCTACTGTCTGCCCACTGCCAAGGTAGCCAAGGGCTGAGCCTTCGGTTCTTAATTGTTTTCTTTAGGTCAGTTGCCAAAGATGGTTGGTTTTTATCGACTGTGATGTATATTCTCTAGTTAAATCTATGGCATGACTGATAATTTGCCTATGTCTGGTCTGATTGATTGAGGGGGTGTAGTGGAATGCCAGTGTATACTTGGATTAAAATTGTAGTGTACTGTTATATCTCTTTATAGATAGACAATCCTTTTATGTTCTGTCATGGTATAGTGTGCATGATAAGAAGTCTTTCTCTATTCTGTAAAAAATGAATTAATGTAACACTTTTGGAATTTGAGCACAATGGAAGCTGTAACTTTTAATTAACTCCAGTACGCCATTCTTGAAAATCTTTATCTTCTAAGTTTCCTATCCCAAAAAAAAAAAAAAAAAAGGAAAAAGAAAATAAACCAAGTGCAGGACATCAATCATGAGAACCATTGTTTTCTAACGTCAAGTCTCTTATCCAAAAGGAATTTGAATAACATATTAATTTATCATTTCAGGTATTGTTTCCCAATCTATTTTAAAGTTAAATTTAATGGTTCCTTCCTTTTTTAGATTAGTTATCGATAGGGAAACTGGAAAACCAAAGGGCTATGGGTTTTGTGAGTACAAGGATGAAGAAACAGCATTGAGTGCTCGTCGTAATCTTCAAGGTTATGAAATTAATGGCCGGCAGTTACGAGTTGATTTTGCTGAGAATGACAAGGGGGCAGACAGAAATAGAGAACAGGTGAAACCTCTTGCAATTTGACTCATTGACTATTCTTGTCCATCCAGCTAGTTACATCGGGGGGTTTTGGATTACAACGCTACCAATATTTTCAAGGAATGTGCTGTAAATATTAAATTGATTTAATTTTTAAAACCTCGGAGGTTCCTTTCATTACTCTGCTTAGAGTAATTTTCAACCAGTAGTTGAAAAAACAGATTCCAAGGAGGCTGTTTTGCAGTCTTTACTCTGATATTTTTGTTTTTCATGTTCAAAATGGATTCAAATATATGTTGGATTGCTTTAGTAACCTTCTTGGATGCCTGGATTAGATTTCTGAATTTGATTATACCAATCTATCTATCTATCTATCTATATAGAAGATTGTGATATTTTCCTGACTTCTGACATGTATTTACTAGAATAAAAATATTTGAGAGGATTAATAGGTTTTCTAGGGAGGTGGAGAGATTGAGTGAGGATAGATGGGAGGGGGCTAGGTTTAACGACTCGTTACTAGCCTCGATTAATATACTCTTTTGTAATTATTATCTTGCCATCTTGTTGCTAGATTGGAGCTTCTTTCTGTTGTTACTGTTGGGCTCCCTCTTGCCCTTCATATTTGTTGGCCTTCTTGTTTTTGTTGGACTCCTTTGTGTGCTCTTGTATTCCTTTCATTCTTTCATAATGAAAGTTTGGTTTCTTACAAATATATCTATCTATCTATATATATATTGGTACTTGTGAATTTTTCGACGATAGGATTTTTTTTTTCCAAATGTTGCCAATGTCCTTCCAGAAGTATTTTTTCTTTGAAACTGAAAGTTCTACATAGAACTAATGTTTTTATTTGAAAAGGTCAAAAGACAAATTTAGTTGGTAATTTTCTTTTATTGGAAAAGTTCTTTTGTTAAGTATACCTCCGAGTTAAAAACTGAAGTTATAAAAGCCATCTAGAATTCATAAATCCAAAGGAAATATTCCAAAAATCAAATACTCAACTGAGTCTTCAGCTGCATCTACTTTTTCTTCAGTTATTATTAGGCTCCCTTCCAATCAAATGACTTGTCAAATTGCTGAAACTATGCATTTGAAATCAGAATATTTTGAAAAATAAAAAATTTCCTTTTATGTGCCCTTCCACCAATATATCTTGACTACGTGTAGCATGTTAATTATGATTTGATTTGAACAATTTTCATGCCTTCTGTCAGGGTCGTGGTGGACCTGGATTGGTTGCAAATGCTGGTTAGTTTTCTCCATCTTAAATGTTTTCTTGCCTTATGGGTTATGCAATATTATCGACCGTTTTCTTTAAGTTTTGTGTTAACATTAAAGATGCTAAAAACAATTAGGTGGCCCAACACCCCAAGGGGAATCCAGTCAACATCAACCAATTGGTCTTCATATAGCTATAACTGCTGCAGCCGTCATGGCCGGATCCCTTGGGGGTGCACAAGCGGCGTCTAGTCAGAATACTTTGCAGAGTGCAACAATGCCCAATGATCCTTTAACTTTACATCTGGCTAAACTTTCTAGGAGTCAGCTTACTGAAGTTATGTCAGGGCTAAAGGTAACCTTTTGAGTATGTTCCCTCCTCTCTCCTTGTTTTTCCGAAGGGCTCCTGTTGATTGGTACGTTGTTTGGACTTAGGCAATGGCTACACAAAACAAGGATTTGGCTCGTCAGCTATTGCTGGCAAGACCACAATTATCTAAAGCTCTTTTCCAGGTACTTATTTACCTTTCCTCCTTTGTAGTTTCTTCAAGCGTGGATATCCTCCATAATATCTTGTTTTCTTCTTCTTTTTTTTTCCCCGACTTTTTTCCCCTTTCCTTTTCTGTAGAATATTATTTTCCTAATTCCTACTAATTATTTCTCAGTTCAGTGTCCAATTCCAATATCTCTGCATGAAAGACATGTTGATGAATTTATGCTCGCTTACTCTTATGACCTTATTATCTATATGTGTCAACTTCTATATGCAATCCTTTTTTTTCTTTTTGATATCTGTGAGTATCTGGGCTAGTTTCCGCGCACCTTGACTAATCTCACAGGACAATCCGTCTCACCTACAACATTTAGGTCTCGAGGAAACTCATAGGAAATTAATTCTTAGGTAGGTGGCCACCATGGATTGAACCAACATCATATATGGCCACCATGTTTATGCTAGTTTCTACTTTAATAGTTATTTGGTTAACAATAAGCTGGAGAAAAGAAAAGAAAAATCTATTCGGAGTTCTTTATGACATGAATAAAATATGAGATTGAAGGAAGCTGGTTGAATCCAATTGGTTTTGTAGATGTCAAGGGAACCAACGTAGATCATAACCATACATGATCGTCATTCATCCTCATAAATGATGTTGAGAATGTGTATGCACATATATAAAGCACTCACTCCTATTTTTTCGCATGCATTTAAGTTTTATAGGTTGATGTGCACATCAGTGTGAATTACAAATTTTTAAGAAACCAAGCTTTCATTGAGAAAAATTAAAACGACCGGAATCCCCTAGATTGGGAATTATATCGTTGAGATAAGAAACATCGTTTTATTTTTGGCATTTTTTATGGAAGATGACATCTCCAGAAGTGTCAGCTCTTAATTCTTTGATCGAGACAGACCAATCAAAGCACTTGTTAAGTGTGGAAGAAAAGAAGGCTTTGAGGGGAATTGAAAGTGTTCTTGCCTCTCATTTGCTTGGGTGGTCGCCGTTTTTGGTTAATCACCTTTCAATGGCTCCCTTAATTATGTGCAAGGAATTTCCCTCATTGCTAGTGTGCGTCATATGTTAATAGAATAAAAGATCTAATTGCAAAAGAAACACTCCTTTATAGAACATTTCGGTCACACACGCTTCTTTTAGCAGATGGCTCTTTAACTAGAGGACCCTCTCTTTCCGCTTTGAAGAAAATTTTGCAAGGACATAATTGGATGAACTTGTCTTATGTGAAGCTTCTAGAATACTATTATGCGAAGTGCACACCTGGAACCTTCTCATCAGATTTAAGTTGAGCTGCTCTTTGCTGTTAGTGTTTTTTTTTTAATATATATATATGTATTTTTAACTTTTATGCCTTAAAGCTTCTTTATGTCCTAATCTCAGAACCAATTTTTGTTTTAAATTTTGGTTGCAAACCAATGTTGTAAGAATCAAAATAGTTCTTTGTTTAGAGAGAGAAAGGGAGCGAGAAGACTTCAAATAAATATTTGGGAAAGACGAGTCCTGCAATATGTTTATATTTTCAGTTGTACCTTATTAGTTATTTCTTTGACAACTTTCTTCTTCCTCCCAATTTCATGGACTACAACTCTTCTTGTATGCAACGTCAGCTAAACATCTTTCTTTTCCCTTTTTTCTGTAAATTTGTTTGCAGTCACAGATAATGCTTGGAATGGTCACTCCACAAGTGGTATTTCTCTTCACCGCCCATATTGTTATTATTACTACTACTACTATTATCATTTGTGTGTGTGCTTTATAACTGTTAAGATTTTCTCACGCACCATTCCCCTTCTTTGATTGTTGCAGTTGCAGAAGCCTAATTTATGGCAACCTTCGACTCATACTCGGCTTCCTTTGCATGAAATTCAGCAGGGTCAGCCATCATCTCTTCAAATTCAACCAGGGCTACCCCCTCTTGCACCTAACAGGATGCAAACTGGTTTTGTACCCAAAAAAGAAACTCAATTGTCTCTCACGCCCCAAAATCCTTTGGCTCCCCATCAGTTTTCTGCATCCCGGCCTCCACTTCAATCTCAAATTCAGCCATCACACGCTTTACAAGGCTCTTTGACCGGAATACCTGGAGGCTCGTCGCTTCCTTCCATAAGTTTGCAGGGAAATATATCTGTTAGGCAACAGGTTCAGGTGCCCACCTCCTCTTCTTTAAAGCAGCATATGCGTCCTCCTCAACAATATTCGGGGCATGGTGGGGCTTTAATTCCTGGGCATAACGCTCATATTGCTAACCCAGAAGCTAAACCTTCTCTTTTGCCTCATCCTTCCTTATCAGATGCAGACTTTCAGGTTCTACTATATGGCACACCCCCGCCACACCCCCCCCCCCCCCCCCCCCCCCCCCCCCCCCCCCCCCCCCCCCCACACACACACACACACACACAAAAAAAAAAAAAACCTTTCATTTTGTAGTTTAATATATAATTTTCTTAGAACTAGAGCATAGGTGTCAATGTTTTTATAGGATTTTTTCTTTTTCTTTTTCATTTTATAGTTTACTTGGAGAGCAGGTAAGGCCAGTATAATAGCAAAAGTTGCTTCCCAACCGTGAAGTTTTCCTTTGATAGAATGACAAGTTAATTTTAAGCTTTAACTCAATGCAAATGTGGAGGAGAAACAATAATGCAACTAACTTTTACGTTGATGTTTTATTTCTCTCTATGTGTATGTGTCCACTTAATGAGAAACTCCTTATGATCAATAAATGAGGCTTTGCTTAACAATGTTTGTAGTCTTCTATTATCTGTTTATATGCTTACTTATCATTTCTTCCTTTTTTCTTTGTCTTTTTGAGAATAAACAAAATTTTCATTCATATATGAAAAAAAGAGAACAAACGTGGAAGAACAAACCAGCAAACCATTAAAGTAAAAACCCCATAAGTTACAAAAAGTCACAACACAAATTTTAAGACCAAAGCATCCGGGGAAGAATCAGCCAATATCTCAGAAAAAAACTGCATGACCAAAAAACCAATAAAGATAAAAATCTGACCATCTGAAGGCATAACCGGCACAGCTGCCCAAATGACAACTCTGGAAAAGAGATCCAAAACAACTCCAGTTAGATAATAAAGAAGTTTCTTCAACTCCTTCAAAGCTACTAACCACCATCAAACCACTATCAAGAGTTTTATTTTCATTTTTATTTCTTTTTAGTTTTTAATAATAACAAGAAACGTAACTTTTCATTGAAGAGAAGCAATGAAAAAGAGACTAATGCTCAAAAGAATGCTCAAAAGAGTCAAAGGTCGGGGAGGGTAATTGAAATCAAAACCGTACACAAACAAGGAACCTGCTGCTAGCTCGAAAAATTTAATAAGATCCTCTGTAGTATCTAAAAAAGACTTGGAGCTTGCTCCCCTTGGTTCAGAAGTCATTTTTTAATTTTTTTTTTAATATTTAAATTTTAAATCTTTTCGTTTTTCTGTTCCCCCCTTCTCTTTAAAGGTATTGTCTTCTTGTTTCTGACTTGCTTTTCATAACAGCCTGGACCCTCCACCGCATATGGTGCATCTCCGATTGTGGGCAGTGATGTTGATAAGTCTTCTCAAGTTCCTCTTGGTGTGGATGGTAAAAGAAATGTACTTCACGGCTTTTCAGGAACAACTAATCGGCCTGTAAAGCAAATAAAATTAGAGGATGGAAAAGGCAGCCCTTTCTCAGCAGGAGGTCTAAGTGCATCACTAGGTACCAATGGATCTGGACAACTTGGAATTTCCTCAGATCCCAATCTGGCGGGAACGCAACACTCTGAGAAACCAACTTCATTGGTACTGATTTATTAATTGAAAATATTTACTTACTTTCTTATTCATAATAATTTGGTTGCATTGATAGCATTAGCTGCAATTTCCATTCTTCTATCTGATTTTGTTCTTTATAGTTCTCTGTTTGATTCTGAATTGGCTTTTTCTAGTTCGCAATGCTCGTCATGTAGAAGAGCTGTGTATGTGTATACTTTATCTTTTGAGAAATTAGACTCACTAAGCATTATAAAGGATTAGAGTAGTATTTTCAAGTGTATTTTGACGTATTTAGAATGAGCTTGAGTTTGAGATCTCTAGAAAGGGTAGTGATTTTAAATGACATGCTACTTATCTAAACATTCTTAGAATTTTCAAAATCACTTTTCAATGAATACACTAGAAGTACTTTTAATTAGCTAAAAAGTCACATTGAACTCACGCTACAAGAAAATGATCAATGCAAGGTTTATATATATATATTTTTCCAATTGCCCTTCCAAACTGTATGATCTTTATCCTATCTTTTACTAAATTCAATGGTTAATCCTGAAAGCATAAAACTATCTCAGTGAGATGAAGTATGAACCACAACTACTTTCATTCATAAGAGCAACAGTACAGATAAAATTTTAATTGCTCAAATCAAGGAAAATTAGTAAACTCTTGCTGAGATAATTGATAAGCGAATTAAGAAACATCTGGTTCATATTACTATAGGTGAATTCTCACTGGAGTATCTTGTTTTAGTTCCAAGTCTAACCCAAATTGCTCATGGCATAATAGCATCATGGATGTGGGTTGAGAATTTTGTATGGCCATTAGTATTAGTTCAATAACATCAATTAGTATTAGTTCAATAACATCAACATTTTCCTTCTATGTAATTGGATTCATAGCCAAATCATCATGCTTCAAATTCTTGTTCCTATAGATTATGAATTTTCTACTTAGATATGTTAATCTCTTGGAGTAAGTTCCATTCATCACTATGGCAAGATCTTTGCTTTCTGGTGAAGTTGATTGATTGATCTTCTGAATCACAACCTGAAATAAACTAGCACTTATGTTTTTTGGTCTTCCACCAGCTTCCCCACAATGTCGAGTCTGTACTACTGCAACAAGTTTTGAATCTAACTCCCGAACAGCTTAACTTGTTGCCGCTCGAACAGAGGCTGCAAGTTGTTGAGCTCCAGCACGCACTTCGCAGAGACCAAATGCGGCCATCCTAGCAAGAAAAATGTCGCTGATCATCAACCCTACACTCTCGGAAGCTCCGCTCCAAGCGAGGTAGCAGAAAGATTCAGCTAAGTAGATTGTAAAATATTTGGCTCCAGAAAGATTCAGCAAGTGACAGTAAAAAATACGTGTAAAATTATTGGTTGTCGAAGGGGTCCAAAGCGACGGGTCCTGCCCACAAGGTATGAGTTTTCCATAAACAACATTCATGTAAGGCTTACAAGCTTGTGATTATAGTGATTCCTTAATAATAACAAATCAAGATAGGGGAAAAAAATCCAACTGTGGAAGAATTTTGATATATTTTTTGGCCGTTAGATTTGCTATTATATTTTTGCCACTTTTGGACCTCTTTCCTTTGCTTCTGCTGCGTGCTGTTCGTTCCTTGCATGTAAGATTTCATCGAGGCTTTTTGTTCGTTCCTTGCATGTAAAAGAGAAAATTGCTAAATTTGGATTCTTTAACTGTCAAAGAAGCGTTCTTGATTTTTTTTCTTATCAATTTAGATCCTGATTTATAATTATTTTCACTTTATTTCATAATTTAAAATAGCCCAAAATCACCTAAAATAGATTTAAATCTAGGGATTGCAAAATTTTATTTATTTTTTTATAGAGGTCAATAGAAGTCTATTATAGAAAAGTCTATCACGGATAGATGCTGATAGAAGTCTATTAGTATTTTTTTTTGTTATTTTTGTAAATAATTTGACATTAGTGTAAAATTTCCTTTAATTTAATTTAATCTAATCCCAAAAATCTATAGGAAGAAAATTTTTACAAATATTTTTCTTAAATAAGTGGAGATAGGTGGAGAAGAGAACTACTCATATTTCCGAAAAAGTACTAGTACCCATTTGATTCTAGTATATATATATTTTTAATAATATCATATGAATCCCTACATTTAAAAATTTAATATTGTTAGTATTACTACTCTAAAATTTAGTGGTACTTTCTCAAATCTAAGTATCTATGAATTATGCTTGTTTTTTCATATGTTTTTTATTTTTGAAATTTGACATAGTTTTTAATAGGACTTTTAAGATGTAGAGTCTTGTTTATAAATTTATCTCAAACTCAACCAAATGAGTATGAAACAAAGTCCTGATTAATGAATATATTTGATTTTCATCTGATTTCTATCCTTAAATTTTAGTATATTTCTACTTTCTACCATATTTACATTTTAGCTAAAACTTTTACGCAACTTAAATCTCATTCAGAACATATGCCAATATCACTCTATCATTTAGGGGGTGTTCAAATGATTCAACAACTGTGATTATTCAATCCAAACCATAAGGATTTGGTTGGGTTGAGTTGGGTTTGTTAAAAGTTAGGTTGGGTTGAATTTTTAAAATTTTCTTGGATTGGATTGGATCTAGGGTTGAATAAAGGATTGACAAGAGATACAATAAATTTTAAATTTTCATTTGAATAAATGGCAAAAAGGTTTCAAAATTATAAAAATAGTAAAACGAATTTATATAATAGAAAATACTAATTAGTAAATGATAAAACTACCCTAAAATAACAAAATTAAGTACAAATGAAAATGCAAAGATTTACAGCTCCAAAAAACAACATGAATACTATATCGACATTCTAGAACCAAGATACATAGTATCTAAACATTTCACACCCAATATGGTCTTTAATGCTTCCAGTGGGAGATGACGACCCGTCGATCGTGACCATTGGAAGTATGATAATAAGGAGTTTCATCATGTCACCATTTTGCTCATATGATCTTGAAAACCAACCTTGAACACTATAAATTCCAAAACGTCATTGTTGAAAATGATTTCAAAGTATAAACAAAAGCGGAAAACTTGTTTGCGAGCGAAAAAAGGTCGGCAACCTTGTGAGAGTGGTCGTTAAAAGCTAGTCAAGACGATAGAATTCAAGAAAGAGTTGTTGAACCAATGATCGAAAAATGAGATTGCAAAGGAGAAAATGAGATTTTGGGGCGACTAAGTGAAGAAGATGAAGAAGATAAGATTTAGGATTTTTTGTTATAATAATAATGATGATGATGATAATAATAATGATGATGATAATAATAATAATAAGGATAGTAATAATAAGAATTCATTTTTATGTGTTTGTATATGAAAAATTGAAAACATAAAGAATATAAAGAAAAAAAAGGGACCAAATTAATTTGATAACAATATATATAAAATAATTAAAAAATATTTAAATACAATTGAATTTGTAACAAACATATAAACAAATCAAAAGTTAGTTGGATAAAATCAAATTTTGATAATAAAAAATAAATTCAAATATAAATTGGAGAGAAAAAACAGTAAGTTTTTGTTGGGGACAAAAATGAGTTCGTTTATTTACAATTACATTGTATTCATAATTTTGTTTTCATAAGGTTCAACAATTTCATTGTATTTATAACTTCATCAGCCACAAAACCTAGAAAAGAAGCTTAACTCGTTGTAGAGGCCTAATAAAAATAGCAAAATTGCAAAAGTGAATCCTTATTTGTTCATCAAAAAGACAAATTAATGATATAATAATATAATAAGATGATAATGAATAAAAGGTAATTAAAAAATACAAAAAATGATCAAATTTAAATGAAATGTACCGTTTGTTAGATGATCATATATATAAAATATTACATAAAATCCTAATTAGAATAAAAAAAATTAATCTGAATTTAAAATAATAAAAATGAATAAAATAATATAAAATCTAAAGATGTATTATAAACTAAAATTCAAATGGTGATAAAAAATTAAATATTGATTAATTTTGAATATTTTTGAAAAGTGGTTAAATCAAATAAAAACAAATAGCTAATTTGAATCAATTAGGGAGAAAAATGAGGAAGAGATCGATTTATTTTAAATCAATTCATGAAGTAGTTATCAAAATTTAATTTTAATATTAAAAATAAATTTAAATTCCAAAAGAGGGCAAAAATTACTGAATGACGGTCATTTTTTAGTTTTGAAATTGAATCTGTTAGATTATAATATAATTAATTTGATTATTAATCAAGTTTTCAAATTACATTGTATTTATATACCAGTTAAGTTCTCCATTTACACTGTATTTATATTTTGATTATTGATAAAACTCTACACTTACATTATATTTAATATTTCGGACATACAAACTAACTAAAGGCAAGTCAAGTACTATCAAAATAACAGCTAACATAGTGACTAAATATTAAATAATATGTACACTTATCATGAATCGATTAGAGGAAAAGTAGAGAACTAAGATATCAACAATTACCCTGTATATAAAACCTCATCATTGTTTATGATTCTACACTTACAAGGGTAAAACAGGTATTTTTTAAGATTTACCGGTTTTCCCATTTTTCAAAATGAAACCCTAAAATTAGTCACACGCTCCAATTTCCCTTGAATAAAAAGAATTGAAATGACCCAACTCAATTCGAATTACATATAATATATTAATAAAATATTTCTTTTAGAATGGATGAATTTGTGAATTCTCTATGTTTTTCTTCTAAGAATGTTTGTTTTTGTATAAAATTCATAATAGATATTATAGATATTTGGTAGGTAAGAATTTAGTTTTATGAGATTTTAGTTATTAGATATGTGTTGTAGATAAATTTAAGTATTTTAAATTAAAAAAAAAAATAATAACCTGACAACCCAACATAACTCAATTTGAATTTTGCGGGTTGAATTGGATCGGATTCAAGACCATGTTTGGATCATTTGGATTGGCAACTTAACCAATCAGAATTTTCGAGTTGGTCCAAAAATGCTACAACCAAATCCAACCTATGTATATCCTTACTATCACCCTAAATATAAACAACCAACTTATTTAAAACTTGAAAAGAAGAAAAAAAAGCTATTATTTTTAACCATATAATAAGAACACAATACATTATAGGATCTAATTTATTCAATTTTTCAATTTTAGTTCATATATTTTAGTTAAATGTCTATTTTAATTTATATACTTAAAATTTTGAATTTATTAACTCAGAAATCGCTAGAAAATTTGAAAACACAATAAAATACTGTATTTTCTTGCATTCATGAGGACTATTATTTAACTAATTTTAATAATTAACTCAAATGCCTTAATTTAAGATTTATTAAAATTAGATATGAACTAAAATTAAACAAATAAACACTCAAAGTAAGGATATTAAAATATTTTTTTAACTAATGTATATATATTAAAAAAAAGATTGCAACATCATCTTCCCTTTATGTATTCTTCCTTATTAGAAAATTTCACAAAATGACCCAAAAATAAACTTTTCTACCAATAACCTCTTCCTAAAAACTCTTCTACACTAATCTTTTGTCCAGGAAAAATTTCAAAATTAACCCCAATTTTAAAAAGCCTTCAGACAAAAGCCTTCCATCTTCTTCCTTCAACCATTTCTCATGCATTCAATATGTATTCAATACAACACCAACATTTCATCAAAGCATTTATTTCCAACTAATATTCTACCAACAGAATTTATTCCAAACTAATATTCTACTAATGGAAGGTCACTCTTAGTATTCACTTTCTGTCGAACTCCCCACGAAATTCTTCCATTGTTCTCTTGGAGTGTTATCTTAGAGTTTCAATCCAACATCCTCGTCGATCGCTTTCATCGTCAGATTTAGAAACGGAAAGAATGTAAGTGATATTCAATATTTCTTGTCCCATATCGCTTTCATAATAAGTGTCGATTAACATTAAATGAACGATTGTAAAGTAATATATACATAATCATTCATTACAATATAAACGATCATTAATGAATTACTAGATGATCGTGTAGTAAGTTATAGACGATCGTGTAATAATTTATAAACGACAATGAAATACTGTATAAGTGTCTTAACGATCGTTTAGATATTTATATGATGGCATATTGTATACTAAGCGATGCAACCCCTACTACATCTGCCTTTACGATATTTACTATACTTATAAATAGTTGGGTGATCACGTATCAATTATGGGCGATTTCTTAAACTTTTATGGGACATTGCTTAAGATTTTCTTATCCCATTGCAGATCAATGATGGTACTTCGCATCTTTGTACGATATGGTGGGGATTGGGATGAGTTCGGAAGAAATAATATTGGAGGTCATATGAAAGCTTTGAAAGTCAGAAATGATGTAACAATTAGTGAATTAGTGAGTATTATGCACCAATGACTGAATATCGATCCGGATATGTTTAATATACACAGCAAATGTTGTTACAATTTATTGGTTCCAACTCCTCCGATTGACATAATCAATGATGAATATCTTAGCTTTTTTTAGAAGGAAGTGATGCATCCTGGATGTCATTATTTGTATCGCTAACCGATCAACCCATTTCAACCAGTCAAAACTTTGGGTTTGTAACTATCCCAACACGTAATATTCACACCATGTCTTCATTGGATGATCATACTGAGCCATGTAACTTGAGGGATAACCAAAGTAAAGCTTGATTTGGTCACATCAGTAAACCTAGATGTACTTCACAATTTGATATTAAACATGGATATGGACAATCTTCAGGAACACAAACTTCTTCAATATTTTTAGGTGAAAATCACAAATAAACGAGAATAAATCAATCCATTAACAAAATCACATAAAATCTACAAAACAATGATTTTCTCACATTCCTAACCACGTGGCACAAGATGTTGAAAACATTTTGTAGAGTTATCTAAGTTTCAAAGTAGTTCATTTGACGTATATACTTCCTAAATTTTCACGATTAACTTATTTACAATAATTGCAATGTAGAACCCAACGTTGGTAAAAAATTAATGTAAAATAAATATAAACAATTGGTACCTTTGTTTGTTTGTACCAATAGATTCAAAATAACCAAATATAATTTTAGAAGGAATTGCAACTGTGGATCAATATCAAACAACGAAAAATCACTATTGCTTTTAGATGTTGTGGACAAAGGCGATTTCCTTTGTAATTAGTGAAAACAAAGTAGAATATACATTTCAAATTATTAAAACTTTCAAAGGTCCTCAAAGAAAAGTATGGCTAAAATAAAACAATTCGACAAATCCTTTATAACATTGAAATCAAACAGGAGACCATAAATATAGTCAATGAGAAGAAAAACTTTTACAATATCGTACATAATTAAAAAAACAATAGTATGACTCATCACTCGAAATATGGATGTTAAACAGAAAGTACTGACAAATACTATAATAACAAAAATACTAACAACAAGAAAACAAGTAAGCACACAAAAATTGGTAACCCAATTTACCGACAAACTACCTACATCTTTAGTGTAGTGTGCCCAAGAAAGATAATTCATTAATATTAAAGAGTCAAGTAGTTACAATGTAGTACTTATTTGTAATTTAACCACTACTACAATAACTCACGTAGAGCCAACTCACTAGTCACCTAGACTCTCCATAGATGTGAGACTCCCTCTCAATTGTACTTAGACTCCCCCAAATTGTAATAATATTAGTGTCGAACACTTTGACTTCTGACAGTGTGTGAAACTCCTCTCCATTTGATTATTTTCCTTGTAACTAAGTGAACTCCCTTCACATGAGAACTTAGGTCCCCCTAAGTCTTCAAAACTCCCTTCTCGATAAATAACACCTTAGATTCCCCCTAAGACTTGAGAAATTCTTCTCAATGAATAAAGTCTTAGGCTCCTCTAAGACCGATAATCCAAACTGTGCCTTAGGCTCCCCCTAGGACAGAATAATCTTCACGTCATTGAACAATTCACACAATGACGTTGCACATTAGAAAATAGTAAGCAAAGATAAAAAAATACTTTGTTGAACAAAACAACCATAAGAACAAATACATTCCTCACAATAAACAAATGCGACAACCCTAAATGAGGGCCAAAATTTTTCTTTTAAAACTATGGCCAAATAAGGAAAAAATTTCCAGAAAAATAGTTTCCTTTTTGTCAAAATAAGATCCATCATAAATAAGGAAAATATTGATCAAAATACTTATTTTGAGATTTCTCAGATTAGGAAATAACAATATTCTACATATAAATTTCAGATTAGGAAAGAAAAATATTCTGCAGGAAATAGTAATGTTCGAGGCAGATGCTAAGACTTCATTCGTGACAACTACAAAACCATCATAAGTTGCTTAGAAAAATACAAAGACAATAAACAAATCTCTAACAATCTTCCCTTGGCTAATATTTTTTTGAGGCAAAATCATATTAATAGAGAGTCATTAAAGGAAGGTAGTCTAATCAAAATAAAGTATCAACCGATTAGCAAAAACATCAACACAAAGCAAAATAAAATCCTGTCACCAACAGCCCACAACCACAAGTAGCAAAATAATAGTTTTTCTAGCAGCAAAAAAATGGTTTATTAACTAGTTAGTTTGTCAAATTTTCTCCCCCTTTCGGTGTGAAAAAAGAATTAGTTCTGTCATTGAGAAGAAGACACTGAACCAAACTTAGCCAATGTCACAATCATTGTTTGTAACATCTCATCAATAGTTGCTTTGCGCTCTTGAAGTCTCTAAAGCTGAACATCAATATCTTTGGATTCGTTTAATAGGAGATGCAAAACACGGCTGCCAAATAGAGATTCAATCAAAGCCTGACTGAGGCCATCAACATTGGATGTAGAAGAAGAAGCAACAAGGACATGGACATGATAATTTTGCAATAGTTTGAGACTGATTGATGTAAGAGCAGGAGCAGGACCAACAGGTTCTTCAGTTGTAATCAAGTATGGTTTCCGAGCAACCAAAATTCCACAAATTAATCGAGAATAGCAGATAGGCAATTTCAATGCTTGAGATCCACTGTGGCTCTAAATTTGATTAAATATAAAATTGCCTTAATTGAATTGAACTCCAGTCCGAATCTAATATAATAAGGTGACGAGTGAAACAGAAAGACCTTATTTATGAGAGGAAGGACATCAGTTGAAGATCAAAATCTTATGTAAGACAATGTATTTGGTACTAAGTATGGCATTTGACAACTGCCCTTTCCTCAGCTAAGAAGACCTCACCCCATTTGTCAATTCAAATGCTAACTCCCTCATCAATGGACGGTGTTCAGATACATTAATAGGAAGCAATCGATTGAGGTATTTTATTAATGAGATCAGTAGAGAAGATAAATGGATGCCTTTGAATATTAACTTTCTGAAAGTCAGGATTATTGGGATTGTCAAACTCTGGAGACAGGTTGACAATGAATTCTCTCACAATTTGAGGGTAGAATGGTCCCAAGTTTAGTACATTCTTATCAAGTTGAGCTTTGAGAATAAGATTCACAAGATCAAAGCAATCTCGAGTTCTATTAGATAATTTCTTTTCATCAAGAATTTTTCCTTTAACCACAAATTTCCACATACTAACCCTTACCTCAATATGAAAAGAGATGCCGTCTAATAAAACATATGACACATTTGATGTAGTAGGTTTTGAAGAAATGAGTTTCTTCCCTTTGAACTTAAATGAAGCTTGAATGAACCAAACTGGAACAGAGTTACCATCATCGGAAGAACTTTTCAAATCCCACTCTTCTGGAGAAGCAGAGTTTCTTCAGAGTCAGACTGATCAAACTTAGACTCTGATGTTTCAGAAGATGTATCGTCAACACTTGTAACATTCACAGTTTTCTTGAAAGCCATTTCAAACAAAGAAATATCATCATTAGAATCAGACTCTTCCTCTACATCATGATCACACACACAATCCTTACTTACAGTAGCATACTTTCCTTCATCAATAGAGACATGATCCCTAAGATTAACAACCTCAATATGTTCTGTTTCAGGGGGAATAGATGTTTTAGGCACAACATCAACATTTTCAAATACACTTTCAAGAATACTAATTTCAGTAGAATTATTCACTAGTACCAAAAAAGACACAGGAATATTAACAGAAACATTCACATTGTTCCCAATTTCAGATGGCTGGCTTTTAGAAACAATATTTTTAGTAATTATTTTATTAACCTTATCTAAGCCTTCCTTATCACAATGTTTTTCAGACCCAGAAAAACATTAGACTAAATAGTATTTTCAATAGCAGTATACTTAGGAATAACCACACTGGCCATATTTTTAGAAATCCTAACCAAAGTGGGATGCCCCATACTCAGAATAATTTCCCTCAGAGATCGATTAAAAACAAAAAAAAAATCTTGCATGGATTCTAATGAACCGCTAGATGTGGTTTGGGCATTTTCTGGATGAATTTCTGCTTTGATCAACATGATCACTGATGGTCAAATTAGAAGAACTAACCTTTTTTTTTTTTTTACTCTTTTTTAGCAGGTGTTGTACCAGTGCCTAAACGTCTTTTCCTTGTAGTGGAAGGAGGAACCCCAATGCCTTTATTTGGTTTAGGAACACCACACACTCTATACATCATACTCACTTGTTGAAGAAGGTGGAACATCCTTCTTGACAAGTGGCTTTCGTTGAGCTTTTTCCTTATATCAAACCATTTTGCCTTCAGATGTGAGTACTTGATGAGTACTCACCATTATAGTGGGCTTCAAGTAGTAAGTAAGGATGAAGATGAACCTTTTTTTGAGAGAACATATCCACGATTGAACTTGAAAGCCTAAAATGAAATAACTGACACCATAATAAATTCAAATTGGAATTTGAAATTGAACACAACTTACACACACTCCATAATTAATTAAGTAATTAAGCACAATAATCGAATGGGCTTAACACTTTGGCCCACAGGATTCTAAGAAAGGCCCAATAGACTAATTGCTATGATTGCACAACACACAAGCCCAAAGTAGCTTTCAGGGCCTCAAAACGAGCAACCTCTAATGTCTTTGTAAAAATGTCAGCAATTTGTTTTTTTTTTTTTTTGTGTTGATATGTTTCAAAATAATTTTTTTGTTCTCCACGAGGTCAAAAATAAAGTGATGTCTTATGTCAATGTGTTTAGTGCAACTGTGTTGAACAAGATTTTTAGATATATTAATCGTACTCATGTTGTCACAATAAAGAGTCATGACATCTTGTGGAACATCATACTCTTGTAGCACCTGTTTCATCCATATCAGTTGAGTGTAGCTACTCTCTGCAACAATGTATTCAACTTCTATTGTTGACAAAGAAACACAGTTTTGTTTCTTGCTAAACTACAAAATCAAGTTATTGCCTAGAAAGAAACAACCTCTAGATGTACTTTTCCTGTCTTTAGAGCTTCCAACCCAATCTGCATCACAGTAGCCAACTAGGGAGCTACTTGTATCAAAAGTGTATAATAAACCATAATCACTCATGTCATTGATATATTTGATTATTTTTTTAGCACTAAGAAAGTGTCTGGTCTTGGGACAAGACTGATATATAGCACAAACTATTGGGGTTGATGCCCTAGTTTGTAATTGTAATGTACAAATAATTTATTTATCTAATAAAATAAGAGATATTTTATTTGATATTTAGTAGCATTAACCCACAAAACTAATAAACTAAGAGCCAAGGTTATCTTGTGTAACTTATACATGTATATGGAGACATACAGGTGGATCATGTTTAAGCGATTACTTAAATGATCTGTAGTAGATGAATAAGGTTGGGTACCTTAATCTGGTAACACTATGAACATGACCTGCTTTATAGTTATTACAATTGTTGTAAAATACTACAAATGATCTGATCTTGATTATTCATGTGGAGACATGTGAGCGAGGGTGTTCTATACAAAAATTTTATATAAGGTCGGACCACGAAATGATTAGTCTCGCTATATAATATCGTTGATAGAAGAGACTTACATTTCACCAGGATGACCATAGATGATTTGACCTAAATCCCAAGTGAGTTGTGAACTCTTGCTTGTCCTTTGATTTGTATAGGTGAGAGTGACCTGTATCGTCTATTCAATATGCCTTCCATTTTGGGGATTTGTCTGATTGGGGAGCTGGGAACGCGACTTCATAAGAAGGAATTCACTCATTTTCTATAGTTAGAGTAAGTAAAGAAATTGCTCCCTTAAAGGTTGATTCCGAGACTTGAACAATGTGGTGCCACACCCTCTCCTGGTCTAAGAGAGGTTTGGTCATAGTTGGACTATGACTTATTGTTCATTAGAGGGATTAGTGGCATTTAAGAAGTTAGATTTAACTATAGGGGCAAAATGATAATTTTGGCCCAGCTGTACTTACGAACAATTTGTGAAGGGTCAACACACTGTTGATTGGTTTTATCTAATGGACACATAAATATATTTGTAGTGCGAAGAGTGCAACTGTCAATCTTTAGTGGAGTGACCGATAGTTAATGAAAGTTAATTAATTTAATTAAAGAGTTTAATTAATTAACCAAGTACCATTGGAGCTTCAATCTATAGGTCCATAAAGCCCCCTCAGTAGCTCAACTGGGATTATTGAGAATCAAATTAATTTTGGATCAATTTGAATTGTTCAAATTAATTGAGGAAATTAATTATGTATGATATAGTTAATATAATATTTGATATATTATAATATGAAGTTTTATTTGAGAGAAAATAAATATTTGAATATGATTCAAATATTAATTATATGAGTATGATTCATATAAATATTATAAGTTAATTGAGAGAATATTAAATCATAGATTATATTATATATGATATAATATAAATAGGTTAATATAACATATAGTTTAATATGTATTATATATAGTAAATTAGTTATTATATAAATACATATTAAATTAAATTAAAAAATTAGTTTTTAAATTTTAAATTTTTGAATTTAATTAAGGGAGGGAGTTATAAATCCCTCCCCTTATTTCTCTCCATGTTAATCGTGGGTGTGGGAGTTAATTTAGGGATCCTCTTCTTCTTTGTTGTTTTACACAGAATAATCTCTCCACTCCTAATATGATAATTTTCTGCAAAATTCCTCTTAAAAAAGAATCTTCTCTCTCCTAAAATTATCACAAAGCCCACAACTACTGTGGATTCTCACCCTAAAGAGAATACCAAGGTAATCCGGTGGTCGTGTCCAACCTTGGTTTTCGGCATTGCTGGTTTTGACATGTTCAAAGGGAATCCATAGTGTTGGTGATCAAGAAGAGGAATTCGAGAAAAATTTGTGATTTCAAATGTATGTTTCTTCTAACCTTAATTTCCTCTTTTTTGTTATTTTAGCATGCTGTGAATTAAATATAGACGTTTCTCTGTCCTTTGAATTTCATTTTTTCTGAAAAAAAAATTAGAATTTGGACACAATTCGCTTCTGCACGGGTGTTCATGCATCCTTCACAAACACCAACAACAAATACAATGTCAGGTTTACTGACTGTTAAATAGAGCAAACTTCCAAAGATACTTCTATACAGATTTTCATCAACTTGAGTTCCATCTGGATCTTTTGACATTTTAGCATGAGTGAGCAGGGGTTCTTTTGACATTAGCCTTCCCAAAGCTGAATTTCTTCACAATGTTCTTGGAATGTTTACTTTGAAAGATAAAAATTCCTTCATTCAGTTGTTTAATCTGAAACCTAAAAAAATAGGACGTTCTCCTACCCTACTCATTTCAAATTTCTTTTGCATGTTTCCCAAAGAGTTCTACCATTTTTTTTGTGATATCCCTCTAAACATAATAGCGTCAACATAAATTTGGACAATCACAAACTTCTCTTGAAATTTTTTTAGAAACAAGATCTTATCAATGCCTCCTCTATTGTAACCATTGTTCACAAGGAATTGAGTCAAATATTCATACCAGGCTTTAGGTGTCTGTTTGAGTCCATAAAGAGCCTTGTTGAGTTTGTACACATAATCAGAATGTGAAGGATCTACAAATCCTTTGAGCTGCTCAACATACACATTCTCATTTAGATATCCATTCATGAAAGCACTTTTTACATCCATTTGGTACAATTTAAAATTTTGAAGACATGATATTCCATGCAAAATTCTGATAGCATCAAGTCTAGCAACTGGAGTGAAGGTTTCATCAAAATTCACACCTTCTATTTGGGTATATCCTTAAGCCACTGATCTGGCTTTATTTCTAATGAAATTTTCATTCTCATAAGACTTGTTCTTGAATATTCACTTTGTGTCGATCACATTAATAGATTCTGGCATGGGAACATGAGTCCAGACATTATTTTGCATAAATTGCCTAAGCTCTTCTTACATAGCATTAACCTAACATTCATCTTCAAGAGATTCTTTGACATTTCTTGGTTCAACAGGGGAGGTGAAGCAAATATTATTGATCTTCTCTAGATAATTGACTTTAACTTTCCTTTTGGTTGTCACCCCTTCAAGATCACCAATTATGTTACTAGAGAGATGATTTTTACGAACCTTGCTGGATGGTTGCTTGTTACTAGCTTCAACCTAGACTAGTTATTCTCTACTGGAGTTTCAGAATTCATGTCAGATGATATGTTTGAGGAGATGTTAGGGACATTTGTATTGACAAGTGGAAATGCACTAGGATCTTCTTCTTCCACAGAAGTGGAGCTTGATGGATCTGCAACATCATCAATCACAAGGTTAATAAACTCTATTACACAACGAGTTCATTTATTGTAGACCCGGTAAGCTCGATTATTTGTGGAATATCAAAGACATATGCTTTCATTCGATTTGGAATCTCATTTCCATCTAGCTTCTCTATCAACTAGGATGTAACAAATGCCACAAAAAATATGGAAGTATTTCACATTCGATTTTCTCCTTCTCTATATTTCATATATTGTGCTCGAGGTACTAGAACGTAAAATAACTTTGTTGTGAATCTAACATGCTGTATTTAGAGCTTTTATCCAAAAATGAAATGGCAGGTGTTTCACATGTAACATTGCCCGTCCCATTTCTTAGAGTGTCCGATTTTTCCTTTCAATAGCCCCATTTTGTTGGAGAGTGATTGAGGCTGAAAATTCATGATGAATCCCAATAGTATGATAAAATGCAGCAAATTGAGAGTTTTCAAACTCTCTACCATGATCACTTCTTAATCTTATCACATTCAGATCTTTCTCCCGTTGTAACTGGAGACAAAAGGCTTGAAAAACAGTAAATGTATCTGATTTTTCACAAAGAAAACAGACTCAGTTGTATCTGAATAAATCATAAATAACAACTAAAACATACCGTTTACCTCCCAGACTTTTTGATTGCATAGAGCCTATAAGGTTCAGGTTAAGAAGCTCTAGGATACGTGTTGAGCCAAAGTGTGATATCTATTTATGGAGAGTATGAGTTCGTTTACTTGATTAACAATCACCACAAATAATTCCAGTAGAACCAAGTAATAAAGGAAGACCAGATATAACATTTTTGCTAATACCTTTTTCATGTTCACATGGTCGAAGCATTTATGCCATAGGCTTGCTTCATTTTGTCAAGAGAGATGACAGACTTGTAAAGTACGATCTTGTTGGGTTTTATGTCCTAAAACTCTTGGTTTGTAAACAATAAAACTTATTCTAAAAATTCAATAAGTTGCTATTGAATATATGTATTTCTTATTTCGTTTTAGAAATCCAATAAACTAAAATACCCATGACTATTATATGAGTACTTGAACTTTATGTGGAGACATAAAAGTGGATCAGGTTCGAGTAAATAGTCAAAATGATCTATAGTACATGAATAAGGTTGGTGTCTTATTCTGGTAACACTATTGGATGTGGCCCACTCTATAGTTGTTACAAGGAGTTGTAAAGTGCTACAAACGATGTGATCCTAATTCGTACATGTTATGACATGAGGAGTGGGGGTGTTCTGTGCAATGGATTTGTACAAGATCGGACCATGAAATTAGTTACTCTTACTTTATAACGTTGTTTACTATTTAAGATTGACTATTTCAAAGCGATGACCTAGGTACCTTGACCTTAATCCTGAGCTAACTATGAACTCTTGTTTATTCGGGATTATCCTTAGATTTGCACAGGTGAGGGTTGGCTCAACAATGCCAGCTTGATAGACCTCCATTTCAGGGGTAAGATCGGGTATATAGCTGGGGACATAGGGTGCAAGATGGAATTTACTCCTACCCATTAACACCTTCAACTAGCTCTCACAACATCCACTTCATTCAAGCTTTAAATCTCTAAGCATGAGCTGCATCAACCATCTTTTTTGCATGAGTGTCTTACAATAAATAGAGAAGATGGGAGTGAATTGAGGCATGCATCAATAGAGTTTTTACATAAAAATTCGAGTTGAAGAAGCTATTCTTCAAGTGGGTTGTTGCAGTGAGTTCTTCTCTAAATTCTCTTCATTTCAGCTTATTTTGAATCCCACAACTCAATCTAAAACTTCATGAGAATAGTGGGGAAGATCTTGAGGTGGTTCACAACGAGATCTTGAGAAGTTTTTGTAGCAGAATCGAGATTCTAAAGGTTCTACAGAGGTATAACTTGAAACCCTCTTATTATTGTATGAGCATGTTTTATTTATTGTCAAAATTAATGTTAGATTGCTTACTGATCCTTGTTGCTTCCACTGCATCCTGATATACTCCTACAGATCATGACTCTACAGGTAACAACTATCAGATGAACGCATATCTATCGTAACAAGAGCTTTGACATCGTCTTTGACAACACACTTATCTTTGGTAGAACTCACGTTTAGACCTTGATCACATAGCTGACTGATGCTAATATGATTGGTAGAGAGCCCTTCAACCAACATTACGTAATTAAAGGAGGAAGACAAGGGTAATTATGTTTTCTTTTTCCAATGATCTTTCCAGAAGCACCATATTCAAGTGTAACCTTTCCCGAGCTGACAGATTTGAGGTCAGACAAATAGTTCTTCTCACCAGTCATGCATCAAGAACTTCCACTATCAAAGTAACAATTTATTGGGATTTGTGCCCTACAACCTCGTAATTTATTAGTTGAGTGATTTAATTATTATTGCATTATTAATTTTTCCATTAATAAAAAAAAATCCAAAGTTATCATATGTAGTCTTGAATAGTATGTAGTTGACAAACTAGGTGGATCATGTTCAAGAGATAAACTAAATGTCTATAGTGTATGGATAAGGTTAGGTAGGTGCCTTATCCTGGTGACAATATGAATACAACTCATTTCGTAGTAGTTAAAAATGATTTGATCCAAACCGTTCATATGGAGACATATGAGTGGAGGGTATCCTATACAAAGAGTTTGTATAAGACCAGACTGTGAAATATCTAATGCATCTTTGTAAATCCGTTAATTAATAAGATTAATATTTCATAGGATGATCATGTGCGACCAGATCTTAATCTTGAGTGATTTATGAACTTTGGTCTGTGAGGTTAGTTCTTTAATTTTCATAGGTGAGAGTGGCCCGAGTTTCCGACTCAATAAGCCTACCATTTTGGTGATTTGACTAAACACGGAGCTAAGAACATAACTTCACAAGATGAAATTCACTCCTTCTCGCACTGGGTAAGTAGATGAGTAGTTTCTTTAAGTGTTGTTTTCAAGGCTTGAGCAAATGGATCCCATCCTTTCATTGGCCTAAGAGGGACCTAGTTTATGGTTAGACCATAAACAAATTGTTCATTATAGGGATAAGTGGGACTTAAAGAAAAGATATAATTATAGGGGTAAAACAGATTTTTTAACCTAGCTATAATTATGAACAACTCGTGAAAGATCGAATTGCTTATACTGATTATATCTGTGGACACAACTTGTCGTACAGTGCATAAGAGTTCAACTATAGGCTTTTAGTGGTTTGTCCTGTAGTTAATGAATGAAGGTTAATTTACTTAAAAAATCTAATTAATTAATCTTGGATAATTGGAGCTTCTAAATTGTAAGTTCATAAAATTCCCTTGCTAGCTCACCATGAACTAATAAGGATTAATTGATGATTGAAAGAAAAATTTGAAGTGTTCAAATTTTTAGGAAAAATATCAATAGTATTTGATACAATTAAATATATATTTATTATAAAGTTTATTTGGATAAGATGCAAACAAAAACTTTATAATAGGGAGAATTAATTTATTTAAATATGATTCAGATAATTAAATTATTTGGATGAGATCCATATAATTAAGTTATTTATCTAAATGAAATTTGAATTAAATAATTATAGAGATAATTAATTAATTAATTTAAATTGGACATAGATAATTAATTATTTAATATAAATGAGATTCAAATTAAAGATTCTGTAGGAGATAAATGATTTAAATATTTTAAATCATTTAATAGTAGATTCTATTTGGATAAATATTTATGTTATTGAACATTTAATTTAAAAATCTCCGCAGAAGGAATATGCAAATATGATTAGGAGTAGCTCGTAGAGTTCTATAATTATTGCCATTGGGAGCCCTCATAGAACACACTTTCTACAAGAATAATCTTTGAGATCACTTTGAAACTCTCTACAAATTCTCCCTATTTTCTTAGAAAAGTTCCAAGAAAATTATTCTTCCCATTCATTTTATTCTTTCAAGAAGCTATCGAATCCTTGGCAGAGTCATAACAAGGAAGACCTCGTGGAGTTTGAAGAATTCAAAAAGGACACATTGCTTTAGTCATGTATCGGCAATGGGATGTTTTTTTAACCTACTCTTTTATTTGTATTTTTAGTTGTTTCAAGAAATCAAAGAATGCGATCACACGCTTCTGCCAAGATTCAATTCCCTTCACAGTCTTCTTTAATAGAAGATCTGAAGGATGTCAATACAACATTACATTCGTCTGAGCATTCTTCTCTCGCCAAACCTGTTTTAATTATATTTTTTTTAGAGTACTTTTAAGAGAAGTAAGGAGCATTTATGGAGTTTGTGGGTATGTGAAGAGTTCTCAACAAATGATAGCAGAATGGTCGTTTATGCTCCACTCTTCCACAATAATGACAGATCCACTTTGGCCTGTAAAGTCTGTTGACTATCAATTTCAAATTGCAAAAAAAGTACCCGTAAATCCATAAGACTCTGGATTTTGACCTCTAACAAACTCAATCTTTTGCTTCTCTTTGGATTGAGACTGTCTATTATGCTGACTTCCAATTTTAAAAAAATCCAAACCTAGAGTTATCACCATCTATCTTTCCTTTGGTAAAAAATTTCTCCAGAAACTCAGTACCAATGTTCAACATTCTGACATTTTTGTACACCGAGTCCTCCACTCTAACCTGAGAAAGTTCACGCTTCAAATATACAATAGTTGATATAAGTCTATGATTGTCAGCCATCAAAATCTCAATTCTTTCTTCTGCACATCAAGAACTTTCTGTTCGTCTTGCCATTTGATAAAAAGAGCTTGGTAAGAAGGATCCGTAGACCTATGGTTCGTAGTGTCACGAAGATTTTCTACATACACATCATACTCAGAGATCTCACATGACAAGGTGTCAGGTGAAATGTTACTAATAAGTGCTTTAGCATCTTTCTCTCAATCACTGCTGTTTTCAAACTCATCATCAGATAGAGTTAAAACATAGCTTTTACCCTGCTTCTTCAGAAAATTAGGATATTCTACTTGAAAGTGTCCATAGCCATCACATTCTCTACATTTAAAGGACCTTTTTTTTTTGAAAATTTAAAGCACCTGACTTGTCAGCTTCCTTCTTACTACTATGAATTCTGAATTGTTTGGGGGGAAGAGAACCACCAGACTTGTTATTTTGAGAAATACCATATCTCTTTCCAAATTGTTTGAGAATATGATTAAATTGTTTTAAAAGCAATGAAATAGATTCAACAATGGAGTCCTATCAGGATCAACATGTGCATCTTGAACTAAGGATTGTAAAGCAATTCCCCTATTCTTCTTCCCAGGTTTCTATCCAGAGGCATCTCAAAGTGAGTAAGGAGCCAAATCATTCATTTACTTTCAACTTTGTTATGTCTTGAGCTTCCTTAATGGTAGTAACTTTCATGTCAAATTTCTTTGGCAAAGACTAAGCACCTTCCGAACAAGTATTTCATCTGAAATCTCATCAGAGCAAATGACTCATTTGCAATGTCTAGTAACTGAACATTGAATTCAACAATTGATTCTTTATGATAAATTTTAAGATTCTTAAACTTTGAAGTCAACAACTATAGCCTTGACATTTTAACTTTTGAAGTTTCTTCATGGGCAATGGATAAAATATCCCACGCCTCATTTGCAGAGATGCAAGATTAATCAGCCTGAATATGTTACGATCAACATCATTAATTATGGCATTCAATGATCGAGAATTTCTTAAAGATGCTTCATCTTCATCTTCAGACCACTGAGATTCTGGCTTCAAGATTTTCTTTCCATCATCAGCTTTGGTGGTTAGATGAGACCACCCAAATATTATAGCCTTCCAAGTTTTGATATCAATCGACTTCAGAAAGGCAGTCATTCAAGCTTTTCAGTATGAATATGTTTCATCTAGAATAGGGGACGAGTGGTGAAGCTGAAAGGAGTAGGTGACTACCCATAGCGGAAGGATCGTGTCCTAATTTTTAATTTTACAGAACATGAATAATGTAGAGGACGAAAACTAGGATTAAATAGACCTAATTAAGCACACTTGTCAACTAATAAATAAGACAAGAAGAAAGGCATTCATAGGATTTACCCTTAAAGACCGATATGTTCACTAATCCTTTCCAATCTACTATTTGTCATGCCTCATTCTCCCTCGATCATCATAATTGATGAACATACGATCCCAACAATAAGAACGGAAACCACCAAGAGCTCTTCCTTGTTATTCTCAAGAATGAGAATCGTGAGAAGTGTGGGCTTCAGTGAGATTAATTTGGTAAGGGAGAGTGAGAGGTTTTTTTTTGAGAGGATGATTTTCATAGAGAATTCAATTACAGAGGAATTCCTAAAAAACAATCAAGATTTTAAGCAGTATATACCTCTTCCTCTGTATTCTCATGTAATCATAAAAAGAGGGAGAGAAATAAGGATGGTTAACTCCCTCCCCATTATTTAATTTCAAAAAATTTAAAAATAAAAAATTTGAATTTGAGTTATATATATATATAAGTATGTAAAGACAATCCTTCTTTCTTTCATAATCTCTAAGCTTCCATTCTTCCCAATAAAAGAACAACCCTGATCATCAAGCATTCTCATAGATATCAAATTCCTTTTTAGCTGTGGAACATGTCTTACTTTCTTTAAAAGTATGTCTCTATTGTCTTGGAGTACAAGTACCACTGAGCATATTCCAATCACTTTGAAACCATGATTGTCTCCCATGAATACAGAGCCATTATTCCACGATTTGTAGGAAACAAACCAGCCTTTGATGATATCATATGATAAGTGCAGCTTGAATCCAACACCCAATCCTCTTTTGTTTCATGGTATTTTGCTTTTTCCTTAGTGGCAACTAGGACTTTTGTAAAGCTAAATCCATCCCCTAATAGAGACATCTCCCCTTCCATGTTCCTTAGGCTCTTAAAGTCTTTCATTTAGGGATTCTTCTTTCTCTAGGGAAATTTCTCTTGAAATGTCACTCTTTATGACAGAAGAAACATTTCAACTCTGATTTTTCCTTCTGAGATCTATGACCTCTCTAAAATCCTAGTTTTTCTTTCTTTGAAAAATATTTTCCTTTTGTAAACAAAGACTCAACATCTCCACTACCTTTAGAATCAACCTTCAGCTCCAATTTTTTAAATTTTAAAACTTCACATTGTCAACTGAAATTGAGTCCCTGCGATACTTCAAAGCTGCCTTCACATCTTTATAGCTCTCATGGAGATAGTTTATCAAGATGGTTGCCTCATTGTCCTCTTCTAACTTGTCCCCTGTTTGAGCAAACTTAGTGGTAAGTTTCTTAAACTCATCAAGCTTTGCATCCAGAGTTCTAGAAGCATTCATTTGAAAAGAAAATAGGCCCTCTTTGATATAGAGCTTGTTAGATACATCCTTCCTTAAGTAGAGCTTCTTTAGCTTCTTCCAAACATCATAAGCTATATTTTCATGAATAACCTGCTTGAGAACACTATTTGAAATGTTCAAGATCAATGCCCCATAGGCCACTTCTTCCATGGTCTACTTTTCTTCATTAATGATAGTTGTAGGTGGGTTTTTGGGATCCTTAATTGCCCTTAAAGCCTTCTGAGAAGCCAACACTGTTTGAATTATCTTCATCCATAGTTGAAAGTCCCCAATTCCTGTTAATTTCTCCACCTCATTTTGAGCCACTGCCATCTCTGACTTTCTTGATTGATCTTGACAGATTTCTTGGAGGATCTTGGAGTTTTCTTGGAGTTTTTTTTTTTGGAGCTTTCTTGAAGGGCTGGCTCTGATATAAGTTGTTATAATATTAGGCCAATTTTAAAAACAACTCTTTAATCAGGTAAAGAAGGCTCAAGAAAATATGTTTCTTTTGCTAACCCAAACTCTAAAATGAGTTAGATGCCACTTGTGATCTGTGTTGAGCCATGTAGCTGATGAAAGAAAATAGATGGAGAAAAATCTTCTTTGCTTTCCAATTGAAACATTTTGGACATGGTTTTCTCTCTCTTTAACATTCATGATTCTCTCATCTTTCTCTTATGAGTTCTTTGTATTTTCTGGCTAAATCGAAGAAGAAGATGAAGAATCTCAACAAGCAAACTAAGAATGATGTAAAGGAGAAGAAGAAAGACACAAGGATTATTGTGGTTCAGTCATTGTGACCTACATCCACTTCAACAAGGTATCATTTCTTTCTTTATTTCAAGTTTTGAGTTGGTTCTTTTACAAATCTACAGATTTCTTTTGTAAACAGAAAATGGATTTATTCATCCTGATTTTCTTCTCTCAGTATTTATAAAGACCATTTTCTGATTTGTTAGTTTATTAGAACTAAAAAAAAAAATGGTTTCTCTGTTACAATTGTATTCTAACATATTGTTTCCTTTTCTGTGCGAGGTGAGCTTAAATAAGGAAATTCAGTTGCATGCATGGTTTGATTGAGGTAATCTTTAGCTTATCTTCTTTACAGAATTAGCGCAATAGATCACATACTATACAAAGTACTTATATCCAAACGAATCAAACCATCTAAAGCTAACCTTAAACGGATATTTTGTGAGCCGAAATCAAATAGAGCAGTTTCACCATTAAAATGCTTCCACCTTCCCCATAAATTGGTTCTCGTAACTGTACTCTGTACTGTTGGAGAATGAACTTCTTATTCTTTAATTAGACAAAAGATACATATATATAGGCGAATGAGAAACCTCAATCTAGGATATACAAAATTACGATAAAGGACGACTATACATATTAATTTAAATATATATTATAACACTTTCCCTCAAGCTGGAGCAAATATGCCAATCATGCCCAACTTGTTGCATAGATAGCTTATTCTTGCTCCTTTTACAACTTTGATAAAGATATCTCCCAACTTTTCTCTAGTCTTAACATATCCTATAGATATTAACCCTTATTGTATTTTCTTGTAAACAAAGTGACAATCTACTTCAGTATGTTTAACTCGTTCATGAAACACTAGATTGGATCCAATGTGAAGTGCAACTCGAATATTACACCATAATTTAGCTGGCACCTTAATGCTGAAATCCATCTCAGATAAAAGGTGTATCCACACTATTTCACACACAGATTATGTTATAGCTCTATATTCTGACCCAACACTCAAACGAGAAACTATATGGTGTTTCTCAGTTTTTTCATGACACTAGATTTCCTCCTACAAAAACACAATATCTAGAAGTCGATCTCTTATCCTCTCAAGATTTAGCCTAATCAGCATCTGAAAAAAATTCAACCCTTATATGACCATGATCTTTATATAAGATCCTATGTCCAGGTGCAACTTTTAGATAACATAGAATTTGTTCTACTGCAGCCCAATGATCCACTGTAGGAGAAGACATAAACTGACTCACAATACTCATAGAATAAATAATATGTGGTCGTATTACTATTAAATAGTTCAACTTTCCAACAAATCTTCTATATCTCTCAAGGTTCTTAAATAATTCTCCTTCTCTAGCAAATTGCAAATTTGGTATCATCGGAGCACTCATGGTTTGACTCCTAGTTTTTCAGTCTTAGATAAAAAATCAAGTACATATTTCTGTTGTGACAAATAAATACCTTTCTTGCTTCTCATTATTTCAATACCCAAGAAATACTTCAATTGTCCTAAATCTTTAGTATGAAATTGACCCTGAAGGAAAGTCTTGAGAGAAGATATACTTGATATATTGTTTCTAGTGATAGCGATATCATTAACATACATAACAAGCAAAGTAATACCATTGTTAGATCGTCGATAGAATACAAAATGATCAGAAGCACTTTTCTTCATATAAAAACATTCGAGTGCTTGACTAAACTTACCAAACCATGCACGAAGACTTTGTTTTAGTCCATACAAAGATTTCGAAGGCGACACACCTTATCACTCTCCTCCTAAGAAATAAACCTAGGTGGTATCTCCATGTAAACTTCCTTCTGAAGATCACCATATAGAAAATCATTCTTAATGTCGAGTTGATGCAAAGGCCAATTGTGAGTAGCAGATATAGGCAGAAATAGTTGAATGAAAGTTAAATTAAAAATAGGAAAAAATGTATCAGTATAATAGGTCCCATAGATTCAGGCGTAACCTTTGGCAACATGACAAGCTTTCAATCGAGCCACTGTTCCATCAGGATTGGCTTTTATCGCAAACACCTATTTACCTCCAATAGCCTTTTTTCCTGCTGGACGTGAGACTAAATCCCAAGTACCATTATCATCCAAAGCAGTCATCTCTTCAATCATTACACTATGCCACCCAGAATGAGATAAAGCTTCATGAATAAATTAAGGAATAGAGATGGAATCAAGAGATGTAATAAAGAAATAGGTGGACAAAGACAACTGGTTATATGAAACAAACGAAGAAATATGGTAAATATAAGTGCATTTACCTTTTCGAAGGGAAATGGGTAGATCATCACTCGATTTCGGATAAGATGTCGAAGAAGCCATTGATATAGGAAATGTGTTTGAAGGTGGCTTTGAAGGATGTTTGGAGTAAACTCGAGCGGTAAGTGGGCGAGAAAGAAGAGATGCAGAAGAAGGTTGAGTAGGAGATGATGTGGAAGATGTAATCTCATAGATAAAAAGATAATTCTTCTCTCCTTTAAAATGACTTGACGGTGAGGGACTAAAAGGTATATCTTCAAAAATGTAACATCGGGAGAGACAAGATACCTGTTAAGAGTAGGATAATAACAATAATAACCCATTCGAACACATGAATAGCCTAATAAAATGTAGCTCAAAGATTTTGAATCTAATTTGGTACGATGTAGATGAATATCCCGAGCAAAACAAACACAACCAAAAATTTTAGGGACAATAAGAAACAAAGATTTCGTAGGAAAAAGAATACAATGAGGAATCTCTCCATTGAGGATAGAGGAAGGCTAACTATTAATTGAAGCAATCAATGGACATCACATTAGCCAAAATTTCTTTGGAACATGCCGTTGAAAGGATAAAAGGCTATTTCAAGGAGGTATCTTTTTTTTTTTTTCTTTTAGCAACTCTATTTTGAGATGGAATGTTTGCGCAAGAGGATTGATGAATAATGTCATGATTGAAGGAACTTGAAGGTCCGCAGTGGAAGTGGGGATTGTTCCCAATTTTCAATTTTCACAGAATATACAAATTACAGAACAATAATTATGCAATTCAACAAAAATTACAGAATGCAAAAAAGAGGAAAAAGGGAAAAGATTACACACCCTTGAAGAACCAAAATCTTCTTTTCAAATTCCCTCTAGACCCGATCACGAACCTTCCTCGAAAATCAAACCAAAACCAAGACACTACCACAAGTGAGACCTCTATATTCTCTGTAAGGGATGAGAATCACAGGAGGTGTGGGTTTTGTGTTCTTTTGGGGGAGGGAGAGTATTGAGAAGGGAATTTTCAGTGAGATAAAAAACCTAAAACTCACAGAGACCCTCTCTGTGAAAAAGATGAATTAAATCGTAGAACTAACCTCCCACTAGCACGATTAATTGAGCAAAAAATGGGAGAAAGAGTTACAACTCCCTCCTAAAAATAATTTAAAAAATAATTTATTTTAAATAAAATTTAATGTGTGTATATATATATATGTATATTGAATTATATGTTATATCAAATATAACACATAACATATAGTTTTTATATTGTATCAAATACAATATAAGCTATTGTTTGAATTTTTCTCAATAATGCATGGCATTTAATATAAATCACATTTATACTAAATTTAATTATATGAATCTCATCCATATAATTATTATTTGAATCATATTCAAATATTTACTTCCTTTCAAAATAAACTTTATATTATAATGTATCAAATATATTATATTAATTATATCACATATAATTAGTTTAAGTTAATTATATCACATATAAATAATTCTCTCAATTAGTTTGAACAATTCAAATTAAATCCAAATTAATTCTCAATAATCCTTGTTGAGCTACAAAGAGGACCTTATGCACTTGTAGATTGAAGCTCCAATGGTACTTGAATGATTAATTAAACTTCTTTAATTGAATTATTCAACATCCATTAACTGCCGGTCACTCCACTAAAGATCACAACTGCACTCTTTGCACTACATATATATTTCCGTGTCTGTTGAATATAACCAGTCAATAACGCAATGACCCTTCACAAAATGCTCGTAAGTACAGTTGGGCCAAAATAATCGTTTTGCACCTGTAGTTATAACTAACTCTTTAAGTACCACTGATCCCTCTAATGAACAATAAGTCATAGTCCAATTGTGACTAAACCCCTCTTGGGCCAAGAGAGGGTGTGGCGCAACATTGTTCAAGCCCTGAAATCAGCCCTTAAGAAAGCAATTTATTTACTTACCCCGATATTAGAGAAGGAGTGAATTTCGTCTTGTGTAGCTCTGTTCCTAGCTCCCCAATTATACAAATCCCCAAAGTGGTAGGCTTGTTGATTTGATGATCCAGCCACTCTCGCCCATACAGATTAAAGGATCGCCTTCATAGGTAGGAGTTCACAACTCACTCAGGATTCAGGTCATGTCACCTATGGTCATTCTGGAAAATGTAAGTCTATATTATTAATTGTGTTATATAATGAGATTATTCATTTCGTGGTCCGATCTTATACAAACTTCTTTTCGTAGAATACCCCCACTCACATATCTCTACATGAATAATCAGGATTAGATCATTTGTAGCATTTTACAACAATTGTAATATCTACAAAGTAGGTCGTATTCGTAGTGTCACCAGGATAAGGTACACAACCTTATCCATCTACTATAGACCATTTAGGTTATCACTTAAACATGATCCACCTGTATGTCTCTACATACATGTTTAAGTTACAGAAGATAACTTTGGATGTTAGTTTATTGGTTTGTGGGTTAATGCTACTAAATGTTGATTAAAATATCTCATATTTTATTAAAGAAATAAAATTATTTGTACATTACAATTACAAACTACAGAACCCACGAGATTTAGGGCATTAACACCGAACAATCTCCCATTTGTCCTAAAGCTAGTGGGGTGTACAATATAAAAGCCATACTAATATAAAAGTACACATAAAAACAATTAACTAGGGCATAATATGCACCCAATACAAAATCTCCCACTTTCCTTAGATTAAATGTGGTCCTATAGACTCATACTCTGCAGGTGACCCTCAAACACTTTAGCCGTGAGGGCCTTTTTAAACGGAATAACGTTGTGCTCCAAAGCTATCTGCATGACGATCACATCCCCTCAATGTACAATCTCTCAAATGATATGATACTTTCGCACTATGTGCTTTTCGCGTTTGTGACTTCTAGGCTAGGGAATTAGCCATAGCACAACTATTATCACAATAAAGGGTGACAGGCTTAGACATGTTTGAAACCACTTCTAGATTAGTTAGGAACTTCCTGAGCCACACAACTTCCATAGCACTTCACAAGTTGCTACATACTCAACCTCCATAATGGAGTCAGCCATGTACCCCTGCTTGGTGATCCTCCAGATTATTGCCCCTCCATTAAGAGTGAACACTGATCTTGATGTGGATTTCCTAGAATCCTTATCAGTATAGAAATCAGAGTCCGTGTATCCTATAAGGATCAAATCCTTAGAACAATACACAAGAATGTAGTCCTTCGTTCTCCAAAGATACTTGAGAATGTTCTTAACGGCGTTCTAATGATCATATCCTGGATTAGATTGATATCTTCTGACTATCCCCATTGCATGACAGATGTCAGGTCTAGTACATAACATTACATACATCAGGCTACCAACAGCCGATGCATACGTCTCATTTCCTCAACCTTTTTAGGTGTCTTAGGACACTGTTCCTTAGACAAAATAACTTCACACATAAAAGGGAGTAAATCCCTCTTAGAGTTATGCATCGAAAACTTGAAAAGCATTTTGTCAATGTACGATTCCTGAGATAGGGCTAGCATTTTGTACTTTCGATCTTTATGAAGGATCTCATATCTAAGAGTTCCATGAGCGCGTTCGGATCGCTCCGATCTCATCGTGACCAAAATACATATTATACATTCAAATCATACAGTTATGCAAACAACACAAATTATCGACATGCTAAGAACAAGATAAATAACAAGGGAGAGAGTTCCATACCAGATGAAGACAGTCTTCACACATCGAAACTCCAATGCAGCGGAAAACCTCCATGCGATCTACCAATGCCCAACGGAAGCGTCGACTGTAGCAGCACGAACAACCGCGAACAGGAACGCCATGGGGACGACACCACCACTAATGAGTCTCGGGTATTCTTGGAGTGAAAACCCAAAGGGTGGTCTTTGGTGAATTTGGTAGAGGAAGGAGGAAACATGGATTGTGTAGGCGATAAGCAAGTGGGAGGGAAAAATCCGCTATCGCATAGCAGAAATGCTTATTGTTTAGGAAGAGCTACACGATCGTGTAAGATTTACTAAATGATCGTTTAGGAAAAGGTATACGATCGTTTAGTAAAATCAGCACAATATACGATTGTTTAGAGAAGCTATCTGATCGTGTAGGAAACAGTGTGCGATCGTTTAGGTGCGAGGTGCAGGCGTCTCGAAGAAGACCATAAAGAAACGATCGAACATCAGTGCAGGCTCAATTCTGCGATGAAAGAGGTCGTCAAAAAGGAGATCATTAAATGGTTAGATGCGAGCGTCATTTATCCTATAGCGGATAGCACGTGGGTCAGCCCTGTACAGTGTATGCCGAAAAAGGGTGGCATGATGGTAGTCTTGAACGAAAACAATGAACTAATACAGCAAAAGACCATCACTGGGTGGCGCATTTGCATGGACTACCGCAAGCTGAATACCACCACAAAGAAAGATCCTTTTCCCCTACTATTCATTGATCAAATGCTAGACCGTCTAGCTGGAAATGACTTTTACTGCTTTCTGGAAGGTTATATCAGGTACAACCAGATTATGATCGCTCTAGAAGACTAAGACAAGACCACATTCACCTGCCCATATGGGACCTTTTCTTTTCGTCGCATGCTGTTCGACCTCTGCAATACGCCAAGCACATTCTAAAGGTGCATGATGGCCATCTTTTCAGACTATCTTGAGGACTCTGTTGAAATCTTTATGGACGACTTCTCTGTTTATGGGAACACTTACGAAGTCTGTCTAGCCAACTTGAAGAAGATACTGAAGAGATGCGAAGAGACGAATTCGGTGCTTAACTGGGAAAAATGCCATTTTATGGTTAAGAAGGGCATCGTGTTGGGGCATAAGGTTTCCCGGGACGGGTTGGAGGTGGATAAAGCAAAAATCGAAGCATTGAAAAACTTCCACCTCCAACAAGCGTGAAGGCTGTACGAAGTTTCTTGGGGCACGCTGGATTCTACAGTCGCTTTGTCAAAGACTTTTCCAAAATAGCACGACCACTGAGTGCATTTTAGAGGCTGACAGAAAGTTTGATTTTGACAACAACTGCTCAACGCATTCAGAGTATTGAAGAATGCGCTGATTATCGTACCCGTGTTAATTGCACCTGATTGGACACTGCCTTTTGAAATAATGTGCGATGCAAGCGGGTATGTGATGGGAGCAACATTGGTACAAAAGAGAAAAACAATCTTACATCCCATCGTATATGCGAGTAAAACATTAAAACCTGCTTAGACCAATTACACCACCACAGAGAAAGAGCTTCTTGCGGTAATTTTTGCGTTGGAAAATACAGCATATCTATTGGGAACGAAGTTACTCATCCATACGGATCACTCAGTGATAAAATGACAACTCCACTGTCAACGCAATGGGAAACCCATTTTGATAAGAGTTAAGTAGTGAAGGGCACTTACCTGTAGTTGGATGTCCTCATGACACATGTGGGGGTAAGCCAAAACAAAACTAAGTCACCAGGATCAACGCATAAATAAATGACCGCAACTCCACTGCCAAGTAAGTATGAGTTTAGTCTGAGAAAGAGCGCATTGCTCGTAGTTGGATGTCCGCATGACACACGTAGGGGCAAACCAAAATGAAGGCAATGGACTTGGATTAGTGCAAGTTCAGAAAAAAAATAATAACGTCAAGAACTATACAAGGATAAAATTATTTAACACCCCGATGGATATTTTTTTTTAAAATAAACCATGCGATGTTCCGGAATTTAGTAAAGTCCTTTTGAAGGTTAAGTTTGCAATCCTTAAGTGTTAGAAATATTTTTAGAAGAGATTTGAATAAGACTTAAGGAAAGTTTGGTATATAGGATGTGAACGAAGTATCCTTGAGAAATCTAGGAAAAGAACATTGCGGTTGACTTGCTAAAGAAAGTCTTTAGTTTATGCTTGAGGACAAGCATTGTTTAAATTTGGGGGTGTGATAATGGGCAAAAATGCATGCTATCATAGTGCTAAGTTCTTAAACATTGTTGGCTTGTGTTGATAACATATGTTAAATTGCATCCAAAAAGCAGCAAATTCATAATATTGCGGTCGCATGCGTTCATCGCATAAGAACAATTGATTTTTGTATTTTTATGCAGAATATGCATTGATGCAATGCGGAAATTGCGGTCATAGGAAATCATTGGTCGAGCGCAACATTACCGCAAGGCTTTGCGATGATTGTGCTCGCAAACATTTGCTCAAGAAGGATTGCCGCAACCTGGTTGGCGCAACTTGGTGGGCGCATCTGGGTGAAAGGCATAATTAATCGCGATGGGATAGAAAGCTGATGACGGTTGAATCCGAATTAAGCTGACAACCGCTAACGATAACAAGTACNCTGATGACGGTTGAATCCGAATTAAGCTGACAACCGCTAACGATAACAAGTACATTCAGCTTTTTGGTGACAAATATTCGGTGCATCAATCAGGGAATTAAAGCCATCCCATCTGAGCAATCATAAGAGAGAAGCCCCTTCACCCCGAAGCTCTATAAATAGCAAAGGCATCCTTCAGAAAAGGGGTTCACCAATTAGAAAATTCATCAGTTAGCTTAGCACATCTTTGTCCATAGTTTTTCCTTTTTATTTTAAGGCGGAGCACGAGAAGAGTAAAGACGCCAGAGATCGCTCAGGGAAACTCGAGGGAGAACCTTGAGGCATAGAAGCAGAGAGCGGGCCGACTCTCACGAGAGCGAGATTATCTTTTGAATACGAGTAGAAAAATAGTGTAAAAGCCTGGGCAACAAGAGATTGCTACCATGCTCTTTATTCTATCCTTACATTGTTGTTTTGTACTTCATCTTTATATTTATACAATGGAAGTTCTTATTCTACATCTGTTCACTCTCTTAGCATGCATAAGTAGCTAAACTAGTCGACTGGGTTGAGAAGAATTAAGCTAACATGACCTAGGAAGTCCATTGCTTGCGATTATCTTGTGTTATGCTGTGCCGAATACCCCTTTAGAGCTACTCGAGAGAGAGTCTAAAGAAATAACCTAAGACTTGAGAGAGCTAGGTTAGAATCTTGACTCGAGAGAGCAAGATTAGAACTGCATAAACAAGAGATAGGGACTTAGAGATAAGCTCTGTTTATCAACCCACATCATATGCATCCTAGAGATGGGAATGATATTATGTGGTCGCTTTATTTATGTGTGTGTCATTTTGTCATCGCATAAATAAGAATAGAGGCTTATGTGTAGGTCCTATAGATTTATCGCATATTCACATGCGTTTTAGCCTTAGAAGTCGTGGAATTCACACCAAGAGGTGGTTTATTGTTGTATGCATGTTGTATGATCGCAAAGCATGAACGCATCCTAGGAAGTGTTAGCCGAAACCCTTCTCAACCTGTTTACCGTATACTCATCGCATTTTCCATTTGTCCACTTATCTTTTCAAACTCCGCCACATTTATTTATTTTTCATTAATGCAAACGACAACCTCAACAACTATTTATTTATTTGGTTACCGCAAAAGTTTTCCTAAAAATTACCACCGCAACCTGTTTTCATAAGTCCCTGAGGTCGACCCTGGACTTACTAGGAAACTCAGTGGAGTTTACACTTGGATTCCGCTAAGGAAACTTGAGTGCTCAACGCAATTTCACCATCGCATTTCATCCACATTTCCACATCATAAAATAACGCGTAAAGTTTATTGCGTCATTGTCGGGGACTTCGGCAAAATAGTGTGCTAACGGTAATTTTTCTGAATTCTTTGCAGACTCTCAATAACTGGAAAATTACAACCCGAAGATTGAGAGGACGTTTAGATGGAGATTAAGAACCGCCAACAACAACCACAGTTAGATAAAGAAGAGATGGCGGAGCAGCCTGGAAACGCATCACCAAACGAAAACAACGTCATAGCTGAATCCAATCCCGCTGGAAAAACGATCGCAATAGGCCCATTAGAGACTATGCCATCGCCAAACCTCTATGATTTCTCTCCAGAATCATGAGGTCTATCCTCGATGGAGCAGATTCGAAATGAAACCGGTAGATGGCAGATTGATCTAGACTGCAGGACAATTCAGAGGTCGGCGTGGCGAGGACCCGCACGGCCACCTTCATTAGCTTTATAGAAATCTGCAATACTTTTGTGTCCCGAAACATCTCTGCAGAAGAAGTTCGGCTAACCTTTGTTCCCATTTTCTCTTTGTGATCAGGCAAGGAAATGGGACTATTTCCTCGAGTCGGGAAAGATCACTTCATGGAATATAGGTCGTGGAGAAGTTATGAACAAATATTTCCACCTACTGAGAAATGCTAGACGAAGGAAACTCATAACAAATTTTGAACAAGACATGGACGAATCGCCTCACAATCCTTCGAGACAGAGATTCTATGAGGTAGTCGAATGCGACTCAGGCTATGCCCATCTAGCGAGATTATAGGTGTCCACATGTTCACACGAACTTTGTCGCCAGACTGCCTTGTCAGATGAAAATCTTTTATCATGGTTTGAATCCCACTTCGCAGACCGCTACCAATGTGGCAGCCGCTGGTTATCTGCTTGACAAAACGTATGACAAGGCTAAGAATATCTTGGATTGCATCTTTAAGAACCACGAAGATTGGAGGGAGAGTGATAAAAGACTGAGAATTAAGAGATAACACGGCAAGTGATGGTGCTATCACTTCACATACAGAATCAGATGACCGCAATGATGAACTTAAATCAGGGAATTGCGATCAGCAGCCCAACACCGCAAATGGGAAAATCAACGCAAATAGTTAAAACACTGCAAGGTGTGCGACTTGCGGTGATGGGCATGCATTGAAAGAATGCCACAGAATTCACAGTCTATTTACTTTGTGAAAATAATCCCTTTTCTAATACCTACAAACCCCGGTGGAAAACCACCTCAATTTCGCATGGAAGAATCAGCAACAGAACTTCAATCCGTGGCGTAGACTCTCGTATA
>NC_052352.1:40294755-40373335 GCF_009727055.1 Benincasa hispida
AGAAGAAGAAGGAGAAAAAGAAGCAATAGAACCAGAAGTTACGTCGACCTTAAAGCCAACAGAGAAGGGGACCGTGAGAGTGCAGTTACCACCTTTCTCCTAGAGACTTAGAAAGAAAAAGAATGAAGAGGTATAGTACCAATGCTTTCTGTCTACGTTAAAACAATTACATATTAATATTCCATTCAATGAAGTGATTGAGGAGATGCCTGCCTACGCAAAGTTTCTGAAGGATATGGTAATCAAGAAGAGGGGAGTTGGTAAGTTTGCCACGGTGGCTTTAACACAGAGTTCGAAATCAATCATTCCACCGAAGATGAGCGATCCTGGAAGCTTTACTATACCTTGCTCCATAGGAGGACTGTACATCGGGCAAGCCTTGTGTGACCTTAGAGCCAACATCAATTTGATGCCTTTGTCGATCTTTAAGTAGTTGAATGTGGGGCAACTTGTGCCCACAACTGTGACTCTCCAACTGGACGATAGATCTATGGTACATCCAGAGGGAAAGGTGAAGGATGTGCTGAACACCATTGACAAATTTATTCTACCAGCCGACTTCATCATTTTGGATTACGAGGCCGACAAAGATGTGCCCATCTTCTTGGGGCGACCCTTTTTATCAACAGATCGTGCCTAGATTGATGTGCATAAAGGGGAGATCACTTTGAGCATAAATGGATAGAAGTTCAAGTTCAACATAATCCGTGCCATGAAGTTTCCTGACAAAGAAGACCTGCATGACTCAGACAATGACCAGACTTTGATTGACGAAGAAAAGTTTGACAAAGAGAATGAAGAAGAGGATGCAAGTTCATCCGTTACTGCCTGTAATGCAATCATAACGAAAACAAGCAAGGAAGAAGAGATGATCGCAAACCAAGAAGAAGAGCCAACAGAAAAAGAAGAAAGAAAAACAATGCAACCGTCCCTAGTAGAACCACCAACATTGGAATTAAAGACCCTACCGAATCATTTAAAGTACGCATTTTTGGGGCAGAATGAGAAGCTGCCAGTTATTATTTCCTCTGATCTTAACGAAGACCAGGAGAATGGTTGATTAGCATTCTGAGGAAGCATGTGCGAGCAATTGGCTGGACACTCGCTGACATTAGAGGAATTAGCCCAACGTACTGTATACATCGCATTCGTCTCAAAGAAGACCATAAAGCAACGATCGAACATCAGTGTAGGCTCAACCCTGCGATGAAAGAGGTCGTCAAGAAAATTTCCACTCGTTTTGGCACCCCACGTTCCATAATAAATGATGAGGGGTCTCACTTCGTCAATCATACTGTTAAGGAGTTGCTGCGCAAATACAACATCCTCCACAAAGTGGCCACCGCATACCATCCCAGACGAATGGTTAGGCCGAGGTGTCCAATCGAGAAATTAAGCTGATACTCGAGAAGGTAGTAAGGCTTTCACGAAAAGATGGGCAACAAAGCTCGACGATGCGTTGTGGGCATACTGGACTGCATTTAAAACACCAATTGGAATGTCCCCATATGCGTTGGTATTTGGTAAGGCGTGTCATTTGCCTCTGGAGCAAGAATATAAGGCACTGTGGGCGGTAAAAAAGTTGAAATTTGATTTGAAGGCAGTAGGAGAAGCGTGAAAAATGCAATTGGTCAAGTTAGAAGAATGGAGGATTAACACATATGAGAACGCAAAGATTTACAAGGAGCACACCAAGCACTGGCACAACAAACACATATGTGGTAAAAACCTCCAGGTCAGGCAGAGGGTCTTACTATTCAATTCACGTCTACGGATCTTCCTGGGAAAATTAAATTCACGTTGGTCTGGACCATTTGTAATTACACAGGTATTTTCGCATGGCGCGGTTGAATTAGCAAATGATGACGGAACCAACATATTCAAAGTTAATGGATAGGGAGTTAAGGTGTATCCTAGAGAAGGTTGGCATCGCCAAGTCGACTCCGTGGAACTCTAGAACTTTGAATAGAGCTACTCGAGAGAGGTCTTTGTATAGGACGTCCCTGCTCGCATGTCCCTAATATGAATGATCAGGATCAAATCATCTATGACAAGTCACAACATTTGTGACCATTCCACAAAGCGGGCCGCATCCGTAGCATTACCAGGATAAGGTTTCCCTCCTATATCCATATACTACATACCATTTTGGTTATCACTCAAGACATGATCCACTTGTATGTCACCACATACATGCTTGAGTCACATACATATAACCAGGGATTTTATTTTATTGGTTTGTGGTAAAGCAAATAAAACAAGAAACTGAGCAAAAATACAAGATGTGAAGTAAATATCATATATTAACAACACAAGTGTTCATACAAATTATTTACAAACTACAGGACACGAGACTTTAGGGCATCAATCCCAACACTCTAAAGATCTGAATGCCCAGAATAAATTGCGCCTCTCTCAAATCTTTTATTTGGAATTAGGTCGCTAGCTAATTTCAGTCAGCATACCTACATCATTCCCAATGAGTAGGATATCATCTATATACAACACAAAAAAAGCTACTAAACTATTGATGATTTTCTTGTAAACATAAGGCTCATCAACATTCTAATCAAAACGATAAGATGTGATCGCAATATCAAATCTTATATTCCAAGATCGAGATGCTTGCTTTAATCCATAAATGAACCGATTAAGCTTGCAAAAATTTTGCTCTTAACGTTGGGTTATGAATCTCTCAGGCTACTCCATATATATGGTCTCCTTAAGATTGTCATTCAAAAAAGCAGTCTTGACGTCCATTTGCCAAATCTCATAGTCATAATATGGGCCAATGGACAGGAGTATCCGGATAGACTTCAACATGGCCACAGGTGAGAAAGCCTCCTCATAGTCGACTCCCTCAACTTGGATATAACTCTTTGCCACAAGTCTAGCTTTGAAGGTTTATGCCTTCCCATCAGCACCCCGTTTTCTCTTGTAGATCAACTCATGACCTATAAGTTTTACCCCATCAGGTTGATCTATAAGATTTCAAACTTAATTGAAGTACATAGATTCCATTTCAAGATCAATAGCTTTGATCCATTCATCTTTGTCAACATCCTCCATTTCCTTCTTGTAATACAATGGATCCTCAACATTTCCTTTAGCTACGATAGTTAGGGTTTATGTTCAACCTGTTGGGTTTTATGTCCTAAAAATCGTAGTTTGTAAACAATAAAATTTATTCTAAAAATTCAATAACTTGTTATTAATACTGGAATTGCTTATTTCGTTTTAGAAACAAATCCAATAAACTAAAAGATCCATGAAAATTATATGAGTACTTGAACTGTATGTGGAGGTATAAAAGTGGATCAAGTTCGAGTAAATAGTCAAAATGATCTATAGTATATGTGTAAGGTTGGGTGCCTTATTTTGGTAACACTATCGGATGCGACCCACTCTGTAGTTGTTACAAGGAGTTGTAAAGTGCTATAGATGATGTGATTCTAATTCATACATGTTATAACATGAGGAGTGAGGGCATTCTGTGCAATGGGTTTATACAAGATCGGACCACGAAATTAGTCACTCTTACTTTATAACGTTCTTTACTATTTAAGATTGACTATTTTAAAGCGATGACCTAGGTAACTTGACCTTAATCCTGAGCTAACTATGAACTTCTATTTATTCGGGATTATCCCTAGATTTGCATAGGTGAGGGTTGGCTCAACGGTGCTAGTTCAATAAACCTCCATTTCAGGGGTAAGACCAGATAGATAGCTGGGGACATAGGGTGCAAGATGGAATTCACTCCTATCCGCTTTCAGAGATAGTAGAGAGGTTATTCCCTTATGTGCTGACTTCGGGTCTTCTACAAGGGGCTTAACCCTCTCATTGGCCTGAGAGGGACTCAGTTTATTGATTGGATCACGAACCAATTATTCATTAGAGGATCAGTGAGACTTAAGAAACAAGAGATAATCTCATGGGTAAAAAAGCCATTTGACTAATCTCATGGGTAAAAAAGCCATTTGACCCAGTCATTATTACGAACAACCTGTGAAGGGTTAACTTACTAATCATGGTTATATTGAGTGGACATAATGAAGGAACTCTTATACAAGAGTACCTCTAATCTTATACAAGAGTACCTCTTAGTAGAAGCAGATATTTCTAAAGACGTTGTGACAAAATTACCATATTTACATTCAAACAAACAGATATGCATCATACTATAAAATTACGACATGCTTTCAGATTAAATAACAAGAGAACAAGAAAACTAACAAGTTGAAGAATCTCTTCAGCAGAAAACTCACTCTCTCCAAGGAACGGGTGCTCTCGCTCTCGCTAGAACGTCAAGCTAATCGTTCAGCAACACTACCGGTCATCTACCATGAACGGCCTCCATACAAACAGAAGAAGATGGGGACAACACCACCATTTGGAACCCTTAGTATTCTCGGTGTGAGAATCCAAAGAGTGGGCTCTGTTCGGATTTGGTAGAGGGGAGGATGAATGAAGATTGTATACAACGATCAAGCAAGTGGGAGAAGGTTGCGTCTATCGTATAGACAAAATGCTCGATCGTTTAGGTGAAGTACACGATCGTGTAGGAAAAGGGCAGCGATCGTCTATAGGATTTTTTAGTAAAAGCTTGGGCACTAGACGATCGTCTAGCAAAATGTAGGCGATCATTTAGAAAGAAGCGTGTGTGTGTAAGCAATCGTGTAGTAAATGTAAGCTATTGTATAGTCTCTCAATTTACTAAGTGATAGGCACCAAGCACTTCGTGAGCAAAATAACCGCGATCTTTGCAAAATTAGAACAATGTTCATTTTATTCTTCAGTTACGAAAACCGAATGGAACTTCACTCTAACGCACAGTTACGAAGAAAACGGTGGCCAATTATCCTATAATTGTCCAATTAATAAAAAAAATATAATCATATTATATTCATTAACCTATAGTTTAATATCATATATCAACCCTAGTGTTTTTTCTTCCATTAGATATAAATCATATTTATATCCATTTTCCTCCAATTAATGTATCTCATACATAAAGTCAATCATATCATATATAATCGAACTCCCTTTTGTCAATTTGAACATTTCAAATTGACCCAAAAACTGATTCTCAACTTGAATCCATTGAGCTATCAAGGGAAGCTTATGAACCTATGGCTTGAAGCTTCAACGGTACGTGAATAAATGACTAAACTCTTTAGCCACGAGATCCACCATCCGTTAACTGCCAGACATTCCACTAAAGACCGACGACTGAACTCTTCTTACCACAGATATATTTCTGTGTCTATCGGATATAACTAATCAATAGTACGATAACCGCTCATAGATGCTCGTAAGACCAATTTACCATTTTGTCCCTATAGTTACATCTAACTCCTCAAGTACCACTGATACCTCTAATGAACAATACAACATAGTCCTACTCTTTGTTAACACTTCGTGGTCAGGCCTTATACAAACTCTTTGTATAGGACGCCCCCGCTTGCATGTCCCCACACAAATGATCAGGATCAGATCATCTGTAGCAAGTCACAACACTTGTAACTATTCTACAAAACGAGTAGCATCCGTAACGTTACTAGTATAAGGTTTCCCTCTTAATCCATATACTATAGACCATTTTGGTTATCACTTAAGACATGATCCACTTGTTTGTCACCACATACATGCTTAAGTTACATAATGACAACCAGGGATTTTAATTTATTGGTTTGTGGTAAAACAAATAAAACATCCAATGTTCAAAGATAAGAAGTGAAGTAAATATCATATATTATACATCACAAGCATTCGTACAAACTGTGTTTACAAACTACAGGACACAAGACTTTAGGGCATCATCCCCAACAATCTTCCACTTGTCCAAAAGCGAGTGGGGTGTACCAAAACTAGTACAAAGTAATAAACTAGGGCACTAAGGCCCAGTACAATAAAATCTCCCAGTTTCCCTAGTCTAGCCGCAAGCGGTCCCGTAGACCCATGCTCTGAAGGTGACCCTCAAACACTGTACCCGTGAGAGCCTTCGTAACAGGTCAGCAACGTTGTGCTCTGAAGCGATCTTTGTGATGATCACATTCCCTCGATGTACTATCTTGCGGATCAGGTGATACTTCCACTCTATGTGTTTGTCACGCCTGTGACTCTTGGGCTCGTTGGAGTTTGTCACAGTACCACTATTGTCATAATAGAGGGTGATGGGCCTAGACATATTTGGAACAACTTCCAGCTCTGTCAGGAACTTTCTGAGCCAAATGGCCTCCTTAGTAGCTTCACAAACCGTTATGTACTCGGCCTCCATCGTGGAGTCGACAACACAGTAGTTTCACTGGAAAATTCATTCCACACGATCTTACTATGTGGATTATGCTCCCTTATGTGGCCTTCTTTTAAGAAGGTAGCATCTGTCGACATAAACACCTTATTATCCTTAGGATCATAAAAATATCCACCTCTTGTTCCTTTAGGGTAACCTATCAAAAGACTGCCCTCAAAGGTAGAAGTTCACAACTCACTCTGAATTAAGGTCAAATCATTTATGGTCATCTTGGTGAAATGTATATATCTTCTAATAATGGTGTTATAAAGAAAGACTCAACATTTCACGGTTTGGTCTTATACAAACTCTTTATATAGGATAATCCTACCTACATGTCTCCAGATGAACGATCAAAATCAGATCATTTGTAACACTTTACAACAATTGTAAAAATTACGAAGTAGGTCGTATTCATAGTATCACTAGGATAAGTTACCCAAGCTTATCCATCTACTACAGACCGTTTAGGTTATTACTTAAATATGATCTACCTGTATGTCACCACATACATGTTTAAGCTACATCAAATAACCTTGGATCTTAGTTTATTGGTTTTGGGTTAATGCAACTAAGAGTATTTTTGGATTATATTTTTAAGTGTTTATTTTTAAAAAATAAGTCATCTTGGAAAAATTGGAGTGTTTGGCAACCAGTCAAAATAGCTTTTCAATTGTATTTTAATCAATTTTTATCAAAAGTATTTAATGAAAAATGATTTTTTTTTTAAAAAAACACTTTTTTCTTAAGTCAATCCAAAGAGGCATTAAATGTAAAATAAAACGACACTTATTTTGTTAAATAAATAATCTATTTGTACAAATAAAATTTATAAACTACAAGACCATGAGATTTAGGGCATCAACCCCAACCCCAACAACCTCACTCTCAATGGAATTCTTAATCTGAAGATAAAGTTGAGCATCATCACGAAGCCAACCATTTTTCTTATCATCCTGTGGTAGATTCTCAGTCACATGATCATCCATATCAGTACTAAGTAAATAAAACTGAATCATGTGACACCAATCATAGTAATTAGCTCCATTTAACGTATGTTATCTTTGATGCTAAGGAAATTACATTGGGTACAACCATATGTTTCATCTCATCCATTAAGAACTAACACACAATCCCACAAGCAGAATTAAACAAATAGAATAAAAAAATAAGGTAAATCAAAGAGCAAAACAACCCAAAAATTAAAACAAAACAGTCTCAAAGGAACAAAAGGGTATTTTCCAAATAGCTTCACCACTTGAGTAGATTTTGATAGAACCAAAGGGCATAGATGGACCAAAAAAGACAACCCGAGACAAACCCAACTGGCAGAAGCAGAGAATATGACTTCACGCGCTCCCATGCATCGGCACGTGGTGATAAAGCAGAGTTGAACTGACAGCATGTGTACCTCACGCGTGGCTGTTTTCGGCAAATGGTGAAGGCAAACTGAGGCGGATGACGACAACGCTCCTGTTGAGGTGGGTGATGCCGACAAATAACCACTCAAAGTTGATGACCCAAACTCAAACCCTAACTTTGTGAGAACAAAGCTGTCAAACGAAAATTCTAAACCCTAAACGAATAATTCTTTGTTACCATGTACTTTGTACTTTTGGAGAATGAATTTCTTATTCTTTAATTAGATAAAAGATATATATAAGATATACAAAATTACGATAAAGGACGACTATACATATTAATTGAAATATTTATTATAACAATAGCATATCATCTATTTGAATACGCTGATCTTTATGCCATCTCATTTCAAATGCAACATGTATTGATGTAAACAATCGTTTTGATCTCGATATTAATGGAAAATGACATAAAACCTTATGTGGGATCTTTTTACCATTTTTATCGTTAAATTACATAGAGATTCACCACATATTGGATATTGTTGACCACCCACATTTTCTTTCCAATATAATGAGCAATCATATTTACAAGCATGAATGGAGTCATAACCTAGGCTCTAAATCACACAACTTTCTCTTAGCTTCATAAAATGAACTCGGTATACTTGTCTTGGTTGGGAATGCATCCTTTAACAATTCGAGCAACATATCAAAAGACTTATTACTCCAACCGTTAAGAACTTTAATATGCATCAACCATAGTAAGAAATTCGGTGAAGAAAATTTTAAACAAGCTAAGTACAATGGACTACATGCGTCAGCCATTAAATCCTCAAATAGGTTTGAATTTTCTCCTTCTTGGTCATTAGTGGGCATCTCATTTTCAATATCTTCTTCATCTCAATCTACTTGAGCAGCTCAAACTTGTAGATTGTTTAGAATATTCAATATCTCATTATTTTCATTAACATCATTAAAATTTGTATTACGTAATCCATCATCGTGTATTGAATGAGTTGTCTGCTCAAACTCCCTAGATAAAGTAATTTGTTATCCATGATAGACTCATTTACTATATGAGAGAGACATTTTATTTGTAAATAGATGTCGTTGAAGGAGGTGTGAACACCCACAGTGGAAAGGATCGTAGAGTTGAATTTAATTTTTACAGAAGCACGCCTAAATTTAGAGGATGGAGACCAAAAAATGCATTCTAATTAGGTGCTAATTACAGGAAAAAAAAAAAAAGATGAAGAATAGATCTGAAGAGCATTTACCTTTGAAGACCAATTCTTTACGTTCCTCTCTGATTTACATTTTCTTCTCTTGATCTCACGAACACTACAATCAGACACCACCAGAAGATCTTCCTCGTTATTCTCAGGGACGAGAATTGTGTAGAGGTGTGGGGTTGCACTCAATTTTGGCATGAGGGAAAGAGAAGATTAAGAGTTTTTTTTCTTATGAAACTATTCTACATAACGCAGGGAGAGTGAGAGAGCCAGAGAGAGAGAGTATTTTCTCTTTCCACCCCATTTGTTATGGGAGAAGATGAGAGAATCAGGGAATGAATGGGTTGAGGGAGTTACAACTCCCTCCCCATTTTTTTTTCATTTCTAAAAAAATCAACTTTCATAAATTTGAATTTGAATAAAATTAATTAGTTAATTATATTAACTCACTTAATATATATAAATATTAAACTATATGTTAAATCACATATAACATATAATCTATAATTATATTATATCACATATAATATAACCTACAGTCTTTATATAAATCACATTCATATAATATAATATTTGATTCACATTCAAATAATAACCTCTCTCATCTAGCTATATAAATTTAGTATGAATCATATTCATATTAATTTTAATATGTAGTTTCTATATGAATCATATTCACATAATTAATATTTGAATCATATTCAAATATTTATTTCTCTTATAAAATTATATAAATTCAATATGAATCATATTAACATTAAATTATAACATATAGCTTTCATATGAATCATATTCATAAAATTAATATTTGAATCATATTCAAATATTTGTTTCTATAAAATTATATAAATCCAATATAAATCATATTCACATCGAATATAACATATAGCTTTCATATAAATCATATTTATAAAATTAATATTTGAATCATATCTCTAAAGGGGCTTATGCACTCCACGACTTTCTTATGTTATGGGGTCTTGAAGACTGAATTTAGCTGCCAACCCTAGTAAGCAAGTGAAAAAGCCCTTTCTCCTTTCTCTAATAAGAAGATTCGTTATAAAATTAATATTTGAATCATATTTAAATATTTATTTCTCTCATAAAATTATATATGATGCATCAATATACATTGTGTTTTATAATGTATCCATATACATAATTGAATTGTATCTTATACAATTACTTCCCTTTAATTAATTTGAACAATTCAAATGAAACCAAAATTAATTTGATGCTCATTAGTCCTTATTCAGCTAATGAGAGAACCTTATGGACTTGTAAATTAAAGCTCCAATGATACGAGACTAATTGATTAAACTCTTTAATCAAATTAACCAACATTCATTAACTATTGGTCACTCCACTAAAGACCGACAATTGTATTCTTCACAGTATAGATATATTTCTATGTCCATTGGATATAACCAGTCAATAGTGCGATGACCCTTCACCAATTACTCATAAGTACAACTGGGTCAAATTACCATTTTACCTCTATAGTTACATTTAACTCCTTTACTACCACCGATTCCTTTAATAAACAATTAGTCATGGTCCAACTATGACTGAACCCCTCTTTGGCCTAGAGAGGATGGGACACCTCATTGTTCAAGCCTTAGAATCAGCCTTTAAGGGAGCAATTTATCTTCTTACCCTAACTATAGGGAAGGAGTGAATTCCTTATTGTGTAGTTGTGTTCTCAACTCCCCAATCAGACGAATCCCCAAAATGGTAGATATATTGAGTCGACAAACCTGACCATTCCCATTGATAAAAATCAAAAGACCGTCATCATAGGCAGGAGTTCACAACTCATTTACGATTAAGGTCAAGTCACCTATGGTCATCTTGGTGAAAAATGAGTCTCTTCTAGTAATGGTGTTATGAAGAGAGACTAAACATTTCATGGTCTGGTCTTATACAAATACTTTGCATACGATACCCTCGCTCACGTCTCCATGAATGATTAGAATCATATCATTTGTAATACTTTACAAAAATTGTAATATTTACAAAATTGGTCTTATCAGTAGTGTTACTAGGATAAGGCATCCGTCCATATACTATAGACCATTTAGGTTATCACTTAAACATGATCCATTTGTATGTCTCCACATACATGGTTAAGTTACATCAAATAAACTTGGATCTTAGTTTAATGGATTATTACATAAGTTTCATAAAACTAGTCAACTATTGATTCAACTAACATATAACTACGAGACTTTAGGGTATACATTGAAGGATCTTTCCTATTTCATTGTGACCGAATTACCACATACACATTTTAATACACAGGTATGCAATTTAACACTAACTATAGACATGCTTTGACAAATAAAACACAATAGATTGAGTAAACATACTGGTTGAAGACTATCTTCACTCGTACTTAATCCAGTGAAAGAAAACCCTCTACGGTCTTTATTGCCCAACAATTAGTCGGTTACCAGTAGCACGATCGTTTACATGAATGGCAGCGCACAAACAAGCAGGACCGGGGACGACACCACCACTTGGAGCCCTTGGTATTCTCAGAGTGAGAATCCAAAAAGTGGACTTTGATGGAATTGGTAGAGGAAGGAGGAAAAGGACAATCGTGTAGAATGACAAGCAAGTGGGAGAGAGCCATCGTATAGCGGGTGCTTGTCGCTTAAAGAAAGGTACACGATTGTGTATGTTTTACTTAGCGATCGTTTAGAAAACATGACGTGCTAAGCGATCGTTTAAAAAAGCTGAGCGATCATTTAGAGAATGCGTGCGATCGTTTAGTACGCGAGGTGTGCGATCGTTTAGTCAATCAGGCGCTATCGTATAGGCTCTCAACTAAGCAATCGTAACGTTTCCACACCTTGAGCGATTTTTTTTCGAACTCTTTGCAAAATGAAACCAATTTTCCCACTAACGTACGAGTTAGGAGAAATATCCGGCCAACTATCACAAACCAACCAATTACTTAATAAATGAATATAATCATATTATATTCTTAACCTATAGTTTGATATCATATATCTATTATAGTAATTTCTCCTCTACTTGATATAAATCATATTTATATCTAATTTTCTCCAAAATAATGTATCTCATATATTTATTCAATTATATCATATATAATTAACCAGTTTAATTATATCATATATAATCGAACTCCCTCTTGTCAATTTGAACAATTCAAACTGACCTAATAACTGATTCTCGACTTTATCCAAGCTACCTAGGGGACCTTATAGACATGTGGCCCAAAGCTCCAAGGTAGGTGAATAGCTGACTAAACTCTTTAGCCACGAGGTCCACCATTCGTTAACTGCCAGACATTCTACTAAAGACCAACAGCTGAACTTTTGTTACCACAAATATATTTTTGTGTCCATCAAATATAACCAATCATGAGTACGATGACCCTTCACAGATGCTAGTAAGTACAGCTGGGTCAATTTACCGTTTTGCCCCTGTAGTTGCATCTCACTTCTTAAGTACCACTGATTCCTCTAATGAACAATACAACATAGTCCAACTATGTGTGAACACCTCTCGGACCAAGAGAAGGTATATGGCGCCACATCATTCAAGCCCTGGAATCAACCCTTAAAGGAGTTATCTATCTACTTGCCCTTGCGTCAGGGAAGAAGTGAATTCCATCTTGTGTAGCTGAGTTCCCAACTCCCAAATCAGACGAATCCCCAAAATTGTAGGTTTGAGTTGGCGACCGGGTCACTCGCACCCATACAAATCAAAGGACTGCCCTCAATGGCAGGAGTTCCCAACTCACTCAGGATTGAGGTCATGTTACCTATGGTCATTCTAATGAAGTAAAGTTTCTGTCATAAACGGTGTTATATAACGAGACGTTAACACTTCGTGGTCAGGCCTTATACGATCCTATAAACCCATGCTCTGAAGGTGACGCTCAAACATTGTAGCCGTGAGAGCCTTCATAAACGGGTCAGTAACATTGTGCTCCAAAGCGATCTTCGTGACGATCATATCCCTTCGATACACTATCTCGTGGATCAGATGATACTTCCGCTCTATGTGTTTGTCACGCCTGTGACTTCTAGGCTTCTTGGAGTTCGCCACAACCCCACTATTATTACAATAGAGGGTAATGGGCCTAGACATATCTAGAATAACTTCCAGTTCTGTTAAGAATTTCTTGAGCCAGATGGCTTCCTTAGTAGCTTCACAAGCCGCTACGTACTCTTCCTTCATAAAGGAGTCGGCGATGCACCCCTACTTAGTACTTCGCCACACTACAGCTCCTCCATTAAGAGTAAAGACTAACCCTGAAGTAGACTTGCAAGAGTCCCTATCAGTCTAAAAGTCAGAATCCGTGTATCCAGTAAGGATCAAATCCCTAGATCCATACACGTGCATGTAGTCCCTCGTTCTCCGAAGATACTTGAGGATGTTCTTCACTGTGGTCCAGTGACCCTAACCTGGGTTAGACTAATACTTACTAACTATGCCCACAACGTAGTAGATTCTAGACGAGTACAGAGCATCGCGTACATCAAACTACCAACGGCAGATGCATATGGGACCCGTCTCATCTCCTCAACCTCTTGAGGCGTCTTAGGACACATGTCCTTAGACAAAGTGACTCCATGCCTGAACGGCAGTAGGCCCCTCTTAGAGTTCTGCATCGAGTATTTGAGCAACATCTTGTCAATGTACGATGCCTAAGACAGTGCTAACACTTTGTTCCTATGATCCCGAAAGATCTGTATACCAAGAACAAACTGAGTCTCTCCCAAATCTTTCATTTGGAATTGGGTCGCTAGCCAGTTCTTAACTATAGTCAGTTGATCGACATCATTCCCAATCAGTAGAATATTGTCTACATACAACATTAAGAAGACTACTGAAGTGTTAATGATGTTCTTGTAGACACAAGGTTCATCAACGTTTTGGTCAAAGCCATATGACTTGATCGCAGTATCAAACCGTATGTTCCAAGATCGAGACGCCTGTTTCAGCCTATAAATAGACCGATTCAGCTTGCAAACCTTTTGCTCTTGACCTTGGGCTATGAATCCCTCGGGTTGCACCATGTAAATGGTCTCTTCAAGATTGCCATTTAGAAAGTTCGTCTTGACGTCCATTTTCCAGATCTCATAATTATAATAAATTGCAAAGGATTGGAGGATGCAGATCGACTTTAATATGGTAACAGGCGAGAAAGTCTCCTTATAGTCGACTCTCTCTACTTGGGTATAACCCTTTGCCACAAGTTGAGCCTTGAAGGTCTGTACCTTCCCATCAGCACCCCATTTATACTTGTAGATTCATTTACAACCTAGGTCTTACCTCATCAGGCTGATCTATAAGATCCCATACTGAGTGGAAGTACATTGACTCCATCTCGAGATCATGTCCTTGACCCATTCATCTCGATCAACATTCTCCATCTCCTTCTGATAAGACAACAGATCCTCAACGTTGCCATCTGCTACCATAGCAAGGATTTCGGTGAAACCCAGATAGTGAACGGGTGGGTTCGCAACCCTCCCACTGCGTCGAGGTTTCCTCAAATCTTGAGGTGGAACCGACCTACTAGATGAATTACCATCAATAACTCTTGTTGATGAAGTAGGCTCTTCAACAACTCTTGTTGAAATTTCAGTAGTTTCATTGGAAAACTCACGTAACATGACTTTACTTCGTGGACTATGCTCCCTAATATGATCCTCCTTCAAGAAAGTAGCATTCGTGGAAACAAACACCCTATTTTTCGATGGATCATAATAATAACCCCCTCGTGTACCTTTGGGGTAGCCTACAAAGAGGCACAACCTCGACCGTGGTTCCAATTTCTTGGGATTTGCCTCAAGCACATGTGCAGGGCAACCCCAAATGCGAAAGTGACGTAAACTAGCTTTATGCCCATTCCATAACTCCAGAGGTGTCTTCGTAACATTCTTGGAGGGAACATAGTTGAGTATGTATACCGCACTCTCCATTGTGAAACCCCAAAACGAGTCTGGTAAGGAAGCGTAACTCGTTATCGAACGAATCATGTCCAACAAGGTTCTATTTCTCCTCTTCGCTACACCATTTTGCTAAGGTGTACCCAACACTGAGAGTTGGGAAACGATTCCATGTTCTATCAAATAGTCCTGGAATGTCGAGTCTAAAAACTCTCCACCTCGATCCGATCGAAGTGTTTTAATTCGTCTATCTAATGCATTTTCAACTTCAGCCTTGAACTCTTTGAACTTTTCAAAGGATTCAGACTTCTGTTGCATAAGATAAACATACCCATACCTAGAGTAATCATCAGTGAAATTGATAAAATAATTATAGCCACCTCGGGCTCGCACATTCATAAGACCACAAAGGTCAGAATGTACTAACTCAAGAGGCTCTTTCGCTCGATAACCTTTTCCAGTAAAAGGTCATTTAGTCATCTTACCCTCAAGGCAAGATTCGCATACTAGTAAAGAATTTTCTTCTAACTCACTTAGACGTCCATTCTTCACCAATCTTTCAATCATATTGAGATTGATGTGCCCTAATCGAAGGTGCCATAGTTGGGCATTTTCTTTTTGGAGAAATACGTCGATGTTTAGATTGAGTTACGAAAATTTTAAACAATTTTGTATTATGGAGGGAACTAATGGCTAACGACCTTAACACATAGAAGTTACTTTTCAAATACGCTGTACAAATATTAACACCATCTTTATGAATAAATGCTTTATCCACATTAAAAGAAACTGTGTATTTACATTGTAGTAAGCACTTTACAGAAATAAGGTTTCTCTTAAGTTTAAGAACAATATATATATCATTTAAAATTAGAAACCTATTCTATAAAGCTAACTGGATCCCTCCCACTGCCACAGCGGAGACGATGTGCTCGGTGCCTACTCGCATCGTCATCTCACCAGCCTTCAGCTGTCGCCAGGATCTAATCCCCTAGAAAAAAAACAAACATGATTAGTGGCGCCCAAATCAATTATCTAGGCAGAATCATCATTCTCCACTAAACAAGTTTCAAGTACAAGTAAATCATATTTACCTCTATCTGCCTTGGCCTTAGCCTTGGCGGCCTTCCTTTCCTTAAATCAGCGAGGATAGTTTCTCTTCTAGTGTCCATCCTGGTTGTAGTGGAAACACTTTCCCTTTTCAACTGGCGGTGGATGCCTTCTTAGGGCGACATGCGGTGGATTAGCAGGCGCCTTCGCTTTTCCCTTACCACTCTTCTTCTCCTTCCCCTTTGCAAAGTTAGAAGTAAGATGCCAGACTCTGTTCCTGAGGTCGAACCTCTATGGAACGTCCTGGAAGATAAGCAACAAATTTGCCTCACCTTCTTCCTCTCCTTACTTTTCAATAAAGATTGGTAGGTTTGCAACTCGTTGAGGAGAGTTGTAAGGTTGTATTTCACTTTGTTAAGAATCACATTACTAATAAAATGCAGAAAGCTCCCCGACAAAGAATGCAGGATTATGCTAACCTGGCTGTTTTCATTGATGGTAGACCCATTCAACTCCGCCACATTGAAGTGGACTATTCATGTTAAGCACATGTTTACGAAACAAAAGGCCTTCTTCAATTTTGAGTTGAATATATACTTAAGAGCCTCGTGCATAAGTTGTTTAGACGGTTGTCCAAACATTCCCCACAGGGACTCCAATAACCTGGCTTTGATACCCAATTGAAGGAACCTCTTATACAAGAGTATCAATGAGCGCATTCGGATCTTTCCTATTTCATTGTGACCGAGAATAACCACACACACATTCTAACACACATATATGCAATTTAACACTAATTATAGTCATGCTTTGACAAAATAAAATACAATAGAATTGAGTAAACATACTAGTTGAAGACTATCTTCACTCGGACTCAATCCAAGGAAACAAACCCTCTACGATCTTTATCGCCCAGCAATCAGTCTGCTACCAGCAACACGGTCGTCTACACGAACTGCAGTGTACGAACAAGCAAAACCAAAGGACGACACCACCACTTGGAGCCCTTGGTATTCTCAAAGTGAGAATCCAAAGAGTGGACTTTGATGGAATTGGTAGAGGAAGAAGGAAAGAGACAATCGTGTAGCACGACAAGTAAGTGGGAGAGAGCTATCGTGTAGAGGGTGCTTGTCGCTTAGAGAAAGGTACACAATCGTGTAGGTTTAACTAAGCGATCGTCTAGTAATTAGTAGGTGATCATTTAGAAAACTCGACGTGCTAAGCGATCATTTAGAAAAGCTGAGCGATCTTTTAGAGAACGCGTGCGATCGTCTAGTACGCGAGGTGTGCGAATGTTTAGTCGATTAGGCGTTATCGTATAGGCTCTCAGTTAAACGATCGTGACGTTTCCACACCTTGAGCAATTTTTTTCGAACTCTTTACAAAATGAGACCAATTTTCATTTTATTCTTCAGTTACAATAACTGAAATTAATCTTCCCACTAACACACAATTTAGGAGAAATATCCGACCAATTACTTATAAATGAATATACTCATATTATATTCATCATACATCTACTATAATAATTTCTCCTCTACTAGATATAAATCATATTTATATCTAATTTCCTCCAAAATAATGTATCTCAAATATTTAGTCAATTTTATCATATATAATTAATCAGTTCAATTAAATCATATATAATTGAACTCTCTCTTGTCAATTTGAACAATTCAAACTGACCCAAAAACTATTCTCGACTTTATCCAAGCTACTTAGGGGACCTTATGGACCTGTGACTCAAAGCTCCAATGGTACGTGAATAGCTGATTAAACTCTTTAGCCACGAGATCCACCATCCATTAACTGTTAGACATTCTACTAAAGACCAACAGCTGAACTCTTCTTACCACAAATATATTTCTTTGTCCATCGGATATAACCAATCATGAGTATGATGACCCTTCACAGATTCTCCTAAGTACAATTGGGCCAATTTACTGTTTTGCCTCTGTAGTTACATCTCACTCCTTAAGTACCACTGATTCCTCTAATGAACAATACAACATAGTCCATCTATGTGTGAACACCTCTCGGGCTAAGAGAAGGTATGTGACGCCACATCGTTCAAGCCTTAGAATCAGCCCTTAAGGGAGCTATCTATCTACTTGCCCCTATGTTGGGGAAGAAGTGAATTCCATCTGTGTAGCTGAGTTCCCAACTCCTAAATCAAATGAATCCCTAAAATGGTAAGTTTAAGTCAACGACTTGGCCACTCGCACCCATACAAATCAAAGGATCACCCTCAATGGTAGGAGTTCCCAACTCACTCAGGATTGAGGTCATGTTACCTATGGTCATCTTAGTGAAGTCAAGTCTCTGTCATGAACGGTGTATATAACGAGACGTTAACACTTCATGGTCAAGCCTTATATAACCTCTTTGTATAGGATGAGCTCGCTCGCATGTTCCCTGTACGAATGATCAGGATCAAACCATCTGTGACCCTCCTATATCCATATACTACACACTATTTTGGTTATCACTTAAGATATGATCCACTTGTATGTTACCACATACATGCTTTAGTTACATACAGATAACCAGAGATTTTAGGTTTATTGGTTTGTGGTAAAGCAAATAAAATAATTAATTGAGCAAAATCAAGATGTGAAGTAAGATATCATATATTATCATAACAAGCGTTCGTACAAACTGTTTACAAACTACAGGACACGAGACTTTAGGGCATCAACCCCTACATACATCCCAACAATTCTACGCTGTCTAATGAATCTCACATTGTATTCATCCTATGCTTGCATGGACATCTTGTTTTTCCTAAATTATTAACATGAAACTTTGCTACTTCAAGGAATAGGCTTCTCCTTCTGTATAATCCATTGAGAACTTATCTCGAAATTTAATCTAATCTTTATTTATTCTTAATGATTTACATTTCAACCACTACTTGATTCATAAAATTTATAAACCCCTACAAAAATTATGCAAAAAGTTAGATTTAATTAAAGGGTTATTGTAAGTTATTGGCAAATTATGAATTGTTCAAATTTCACATTTTTTTTATTTTGTGTTTTCTAGTTCTTTATTATTTGGAGAATACATTGTTCAATTGATCACTTTTTTGTATTTTAAAATTTTCAAAGCACTATGCTATTGCACAATGCTCTAGATTATAATATATTATTTATTTTTCACAAATTTTGATATTCTATAGTTTATAGTATATAATTTATGATTATGCACAAATTTTGGGTTTGTTTGATTTCTGTTTTATTTGATATTCTATAGTTACTAGATTTTTTTTTTTAATTTTTTTTACAGAATATAGAATTTATTGTTAGGCTAAGATTCAAAAAGCAACATAATAATCAAAACTAAAACTCAATATATTCATCAGTAAAAGAACATATTTTACTTAACAACAAACTAATCAAGTTCATTAATGATTTAATATAGGATCAATGCTTTAACATAGAAGAAAACTAAAATAAACACATATTCTTAAGTTAAAGTGTTATATACTTCATTTGAAAACACATCAAAATCCAAACAAATCTAACCATAATACAATAAAATTATTTCAACACGAGCTAAGAAAACGATAAGGAGGTATCTACTGCACGTTAACAATGTTATGATCAATGCTATAGCATTCTTGTAGGATTGTATCATCAATAGCGGAAGCACAAGGATCATCTAAGTACTTTAATTCACTAATTTTGGCAAAATATAAAGCATGCTCTTCCAGAATACAAGTGAGTTTCAAGACCTACCTCTTGTAGAATTTCTTTAAAGCTTCTTCTCTAGTTGCTATCTTCTCCAAATTTTGTTGCTGACCACCTCAAGATCTTCCCCACTATTCTCTTGGTGCTCTAGATTGAGTTGTGGGACTCAAAACAAGCTTGAATCAAGGGATAAAGGAGAAATGCTCACTACAGTAATCTTGTTGAAGAACCCTTTCTTCAACCCAAATTTTCTCTAAAAACTCTATAGATTGCATGCTCGATTTTCACTCCAACCTCTTCATTATATTGCAGATCAACATGCAAAGAAGAGAGTTGCAGCTCATACTTGGAGAAGACAAGGCAAGGATAATGCATTTTGTGTGAGCAACTTGAAAAATGGATAATAGAAAACAAGCTTTTTCCATTTTTGTGTTTTGTTTTCTTTTTTTCAATTTTATTTCAGAAATCAAATTTTGATTTTAAAACTAAAAAATAAAATTAATTCCATAAATTAATTTTAAATAAAAATTTATTAATTTAATATCAAATATTAAATTAATTTTTACACAAATCCATCTTTATATATTTAAATCAATTTAAATATATAAATTCTCCTATTTCGTTTAATTTTGAAATTAAACATGTACTTATATCTCATATAATTACTAATTCTCTTAATTCAAATTTGAACATTTCAAATTAACTTATCACGCATACTAGAGCTAGTCCGTTACGAGCTAGTAGGGGGACCTCGCAGACCTACAGATCACGGGCTCCAACGATTTGAGATTAATTGGCTAAACTAATTAGACCAGATTAATCCCCATTCGTTAACTAATGGGACACTCCACTAAAGGCCATAGTTACACTCCCCTCACTGTAGATATATTATGTCCACATGATTTAATCATAATCAACAAGTCGTTCACAGGTTATTCGTAATAATGGCTGGGTCAAATATCTATTTTACCCCCGAGATTATGTCTTATTCCTCAAGTCCCTATTGATCCTCTAATGAACAACTGGTTTGTGATCCAATTACTAAACCAAACTCTCTCAGCCCTGTGAGAGGGTGGGGCCTCTTGTTCAAGACCTAGATTCAATACTTTAGAGAACAACCTTTCCCTTATCCCTAAATGGGAGTCTTATTGAGCCGGTGCTGTTGAGCCAACCCTCACCTATGCAAATCTAAGGGCAATCTCGAATAAATAGGAGTTCATAGTTAGCTCAGGATTAAGATCGAGTTACCTAGGTCATCTAGGTGAAATAGTGAGTCTTATACTGTAAACAACATTATAAAGTAATAGTGACTTATTTCTTAGTCCTGATCTTATGAAAACTCATTGCATAGGACGCCCCGACTCCTCATGTCATGATATGTAAGAATTAGGATCACATTGTATGTAGCACTTACAACTCTTTGTAACAACTATAGAGTAGGCCACATCCAATAGTGTTACCAGAATAAGGTACCCAACCTTATTCATGTACCATAGATCATTTTGACTATTTACTTGAACCTGATCCACTCTTATGTCTCCACATAAAGTTCAAGTACTCATACAATAGTCATGAGTCTTAGTTTATTGGATTTAGACTTTCATACAATTTATGAAATTAATAAGAAATATATTGAATATAGAAAATGTTTATCATTTTACAAACTAGGAGTTTTAGGACATAAAACCCAACAATACTCCCACTTGGACTGAAACTCCAGTCGATCAATATATACAAATATATATAATGTTGAGTTTACACGGAGAGAATAAAATGTAGAAATACAATAAACTAGGGCATTAAAATACCTATACATTCTCCCACTTGCACTATTGATACAAAACTTGTAGACCTAGTTCTACTAGTGACCTTTAAACACTTTAGCCAAGAAGGCCTTCATAAATGGATCAGCTAAATTTTCTTGGGAAGTAATCTGGGTGACGATTACGTCTCCTCTATGTACAATCTCCTTGATGAGATGGTACTTCCGCTCGATATGCTTTCCCCTGTTATGCCTTTGTGGTTCATTTGAGTTTGCAACTGCTCCACTATTGTCACAATAGAGAGTGACAGGCAAGTGCATATTAAGAACTACTTCTAGATATGTCAGGAATTTTCTGAGCCATACTGCTTCTTTTGATGCTTTACTTGCAGCTACATACTCAGTTTCCATTGTGGAGTCTGCAATACAACTCTGCTTGATGCTCCTCCACACAACTGCTCCTCCGTTTAGAGTGAATACTGACCCCGAAGTTGATTTCCTCGAATCAATGTATCCAGTAAGAATTAGATCCTTAGCACCATACACGAGCATATAATCTCTCGTTCTCTGCAGATATTTGAGAATGTTTTTAACAGCAGTCCAATGATCATGACTAGGATTGGACTAAAATCTGCTGACAATTCCTATGGCATAGCATATATCGGGACGAGTACACAACATTGCATACATCAAACTCCCAACTACAGATGCATATGGAATTTGATTCATCTTCTCAACCTCTTGAGGTGTCTTAGGACTCTGTTCCTTAGACAAGTGAATTCCATGCCTGAAAGGAAAAAATTCTTTCTTGAAATTTTGCATTTTATACCTAGACAATATCTTTTCTATATAAGATGCTTGAGATAATGCCAATGTTTTATTCTTGCGATTCCGAACTATTTGGATTCCAAGAACATACTGTGCTTCTCCCAATCTTTCATTTGAAATTATGAAGCCAACCATCTCTTAACGTCAACTAGATATTCTATCTCATTCCCAATGAGTAGAATATCATCAATATACAACACCATAAAAGCAACAGTTTTATTGACGATTTTCTTGTATACACAAGGTTCGTCAACATTTTATTCAAAGCCATAAGATTTGATCGCAGCATCGAATCTCATATTCCAGGATCTAGAATCTTGTTTTAATCCATAAATGGATCGATTAAGCTTTCAAACCTTTTGCTCTTGACCCTGCTGTATGAACCCTTCTGGTTGAGACATATAAATACTCTCTTTAAGATAACCATTCAGAAAGGCTGTCTTGACGTCCATTTTCTATATTTCATAAACATAAAATGTGGCTATGGACAAGAGTATTCTAATAGACTTTATCATGAAAATTGGAGAGAAAGTTTCTTCAAAATCTACCCTCTCTCTTTGGGTAAACCCTTTTGCTACAAGTCTAGCTTTGTAGGTCTGTATCTTACCAGCTTGGTCTCGTTTTCTCTTGTAGATCCACTTGCAACCGATGGATTTTACCCCTTCTGGTTGATCTACAAGATCCCAGACAGAATTGAAATACATAGATTCCATTTCACGGTCCATGGCTTTAATCCATTGGTCTTTGCCCACATCATTCATTGCTTGGTTAAAAGACAATGGATCCTCTAAACCATCATCTGGTATGATGACTTGAGTTTTAGTTAAGCCTATGTACCAATCAGGCTGTTGCACAACCCTTCCACTACGACGAGGCATTCTCAACTTTTGAGAAAGATGTGAAGTATCAGTTTCATCAAATACTTTTGTTGATGGACCTGCTCGATCAACAACTCTTGTTAATACATTTGTCGTTTCTCTGGACATTTCTTCTATTACTAGCTTACTGCGAGGTTGATGGTCCTTTATATAATCTTCCTCTAGGAAGTTTGCATTTTAGATACAAACACTTTATCTTCCTGAGGATCATAAAAGAGACCACCTTTTGTTTCTTTTAAGTAGCCTACAAATAGACACACTTTTGAACGGTGTTTCAACTTTTTAGGATTTTGTACCAACACATGTGCTGGACAATCCCAAATCCTGAAGTGATATAAATTTCCTTTACGTTCTCTTCAGAGCTCGTAAGGTGTTTTAGAAATACTTTTCGAGGGAACCATGTACAAAATATACAGTGCAGTCTCAACTGCGTGTCCCTAAAAAGAATTTGTTAACTGAGCGTAACTCATCATGGAACGAACCATGTTCAATAAGGTTCTGTTTCTCCTTTCTGCCACACCATTCTGCTGAGGTGTGCCAGGGGCTGTGAGTTGAGATTGAATTCCATGTTCTATCAGATAGTTCTAGAATTCTATGTCCATATACTCACCACCTCGATCCGATCGAAGTGTTTTAATCTTTTTACCTAATTGGTTTTCAACCTCAGCCTTATACTCTTTGAACTTTTCAGAAGTTTCAGACTTTTGGTGTATTAGGTAAACATGCCCATACCTTGAAATAATCATCTATAAAATGGATGAAATATTCATACCCTCCTCTCGCTCTAACATTTAGAGGCCCACAAAGGTCTGAGTGAATCAGCTCTAGAGGTTCTTTGGCTCTAAGACCTTTTCTAGAAAAAGATCTTTTTGTCATTTTACCCTCGAGACAGGACTCACAAGGTGGTAGTGAACTATCTTCCAACTTATTTAGAAGACCATTCTTAACCAATCTCTCAATCCTGTTGAGATTTATGTGACTCAGTCTCAAGTGCCATATATAGGCATTTGGAGAAATCTTCCTCTTCTTATGAGTCCCAATAGTTTTAAACATCTCTATATTCAAAACAGCTTTGACCTCAGTTGGTTTTAACATGTACAAATTATTTTCTAGTTTTGCAAAGCAAATCTGTTTATTTCTCATTTTGATGAACACTTCATCATTTTTGAAATAAACTTTTATGATTTTGTTCTAGCAAACAAGAGACAGATATTAGATTTTTTTTTCATAGAAGGAATATAATATACATTTTTCAAATACTTATCTCCTATAAATAACTTCAGTTCAAACAAATTAACCCAAAAATTAAATTTAAACAAAATAAACCTATTATTCTCCTTTATCTAGAACTTTGACATACAAAAATTTAATAAATTTCAAGCAAAATTTTAATAAATCAAACATAAATGCTAAGGTCGGCATGAGAAGGACGGGTGGCCGTGTGAGGAGAGGGGTGGCAGCGTAAGGTGGAATGGCAACACCAATGGCAGGAGGAGGACGAGCGGCGTGGGGGGAATCGGTTTGAGGAGAGGGGTTGTGTGCATGCGGTTGGACAAAAAAATGAGAGAGGAAAGTTAGGTTAAAAATGAATCTGAAGAAGGGAGGGGTAATTGAGCGATGGGAAAGACCCTCTTCCCCTAAGCCTAGTTTAGGCATCGGAAAAGAGTGGCTATCTCGACGCTCATTCCAACTAGTGTCGAGATAGCCTTCTGTAGTGACATTTGCAGAGTGCCTATCCCAATGCTTGAATGCTAGCGTTGAGATAGGCGCTTTTTCTCGACGCTAAATTAAATAGGCATCGGGAAAGACTATATATACTGATACTTTGTGTAGCGTCGACATATATGACCTATATCAACAATTTTGGTAGTGTCAACGGAAACTTGTTTTTTTTAGTAATGGTTATCAAATAAAAAAATGAATGTGACAGGTCTAAATTATAAAATAAAATAATTATCAAACTAAAATAATTAAATAGATGAATTCAATCAATTCAATTTGACTTTTTTTTCTTTTTTTTTTAAGATTACATGATGTAACTATTCATGGGGAAAGAAAGATGTGCCATCAATGAATAATTTAATTTTTGTTAAAAAAGATTAATAACGATCTTTCATTATAGAATTTATATATATTTATTATGTTATAATGGAATAAATATTTGAAAGGTAAAGACAAATGAGGAAGTTAATTAATTATAATTATGTATCTATATAAATAATAAATAACTCTCGAAATTCCACATCCACCAACATTATGAACCATCACTTTCAATATTTGTAGAACATTTCCGAATTTCATACTCCTTTATTATTTGTAGGACGAGGGTTGAAATTTTATTTTATAAAAGAATTATAATTAAGTTAGGGATATATGGAAAATTTGAAATTATCATTTGGAAAAAGATATAAAAGAATGATTCTTTAGCTAAACAACTCTAAGATAGTAAGATGGTAAACTAAGATTGTGATTCTATGGAAAAATCAGCATATACAATTTTATTTTTATTTTTTTTTTTTTTTTATACAAGTTGTACAACTTATAAAATTTCATAAAAAAATATCATTATAATATTAATTATTATTATTATTAAAAAAAGTCCATCACATCTAAAGAAAGAATATTTGTATATTTAACTTAAAGCTCTCTACGTTTAAAAGAAACTCGAAGCATATATTCTTGGCTATTATTTCACTTTCTTACTCCCTTACATGTATATCTTCCCGTCTTCTTTTAAAATACGAAGTATTAACATATTGCAACTTGAAAGTAAAGCCAAATATAAAAGTTGGATTAATTAATATACTAAAAGTTATAAATCAAAACAAAACATGGTGAGTAAAATAGAAAGAAAAAAAAAAGAAAAGAAAAGTAAAGTAAAGTAAACCTAAGTAGAAGATAATATTTTGAATGTTTGTAAAAAAGTTGAAGAAAGTTCTTTATATAGTTGTAGAAGATAAAAGTTACAAAATTTGTTGGAATCCTATCGTTAAATATAAAATCATAAATTTTTGCAACTAAATTATAGAAATATAGAGATAAAATTTTTCATATTATATCAGACATCTTTATCTCTTAAATAATAGGTGAGGTATGGATGTAAGAATTCGAAAAAGATAATCAATAATAAATAGTTAATTTTAATTTTTTTTATATTAGTTAAATAATAATAAGTAATTAATCAATTCTAAAAAGTGTATAATCAATCATTTTTCTAAAAAGAAAAAAACCCATGAATATATGGGTGATTTTTTCCCCAAATTTTCGTTTTCTATAAATTTAAAACAACTTACAAAGGACGACTGAGGTTTATCTGAAAATATATTATTATAAATATTATAAAAATAGATGTCCAATGTTTAATATCCTAAAAATCATTTGTCATTTTTCATGTTGTCCACGTGGCTTGTAATAATTCATGCTTAGTATTCATGTAAGTTCATATCCTACTTACCACTTTGCCTATAAATAGAGACATTTGGTGGATCTCAAAATTATGCACATTGGTGAGAATAAAAAGCTAATTTCATATATTTTCTATTTCCATAAAATCATATTTTCTATTTTTATTATTCCTATTTTCATAAAATTATAATTTTAGTTATTTTAAATTTAGTTATTTGTAAGTTTAGTTATATTTTATTATTTTATTATATATATATATATATATTATACTTTCTCCATATCCGTTGTGCTCCATCATGCTTCTCAATTTCACAACACGCTATCAACACAAGCTCCTGTTGCTTTCATTGCTGAAGGTAGGTCAGTTTTTTTCCCTATTTATTATAATTAATAAATTAAATGTTATTTTACATATCTAGTACATATTAAATTTCTAATATAAATACAATATTTTGTGATAATATTGCCATGAAAAACCTTCCAAAATTAAAATTTGCAACCCTTGACATTAATGACAATAATTATTTGTCATTGGTGTTCGATGTCGAAATTCACCTGGATGCTATGAACTTGGGAGAAAAAATTAAAGAAGAAAATATGACATCCAGCCAGAACAAAGCAAAAGCTATGATTTTCCTTCATCATCATCTCCATGAGGGATTAAAAATAGAGTATCTTACAATAAAAGATCCCCATATGTTGTAGAAAATTTGAAAAAAAATGCATGATCATCAGAAGACAGTTATTCTTCCTAAAGCTCGTTATGAGTGGATGCATTTGAGGCAACAAGATTTTAAATCAGTAAGTGATTACTGTTCGCACGAGATTTCAAGAGAAATTTATTTCGTGGAACTTGAACTTTGTATTAGTATTAATTATGTGGAAAGTGAGTACAATCTCTAATACATAGTATTTTGATGCTTTCAAAATAAACTATAATCTTTAAGCTGGTTGATCTTCTTAAACGATCGGCCTTTGGGCTTGTTGATCTCCTTGGGTAAACAGCCTTTGGGCTTGTTGATCTTTTTGGAGGATTAGTGTTCGCACGAGGATTCCAAAGAAACTTGTTTCGTGGAGTTGAACTTGAGTTGGTATTGATGTTAAGGTTGATTTGATGCGATGTGGTTCGATCTCTAGTACTTGATCCTCTGATTTTCTCTTAGTTGGATGAATGTGCTCGACTTAAAGAAGAAAAACACCGAACGTTCTTGAAGTAGAATTCTTGGAAGAGTGTTTGTGTCTTCAAGGGTCTTCTATCTTCTAGGAGTGCAACTTCAGAAGTCGTGGGAGTCTTCTACTTATTAATAAATTCTCTTTGGGCTCTTTGAATTTAGAATTGCTTGTCTCTTCAAAAGACTTCAGTCTTCAGAATGCTTGTATCTTCAAGGACTTCAGTTTTTAAGCATGGTCAGAATGCTTGTATCTTCAAAAGACTTCAGTCTTCAAGCGTGGTCAGAATGCTTATATCTTCAAAGGACTTCAGTCTTCAGGCCTGATCAACTTCAGGAGTTAAGGAGTCTTCTAATTGTAAAGAATTCTTTATAAGCTCTATGGGGTATAGAATTTTTGACCTCTCAAAATGAGGAGAGCTTCTCTATTTATAGAGTTCACAGGTGGGTTTCGGCTTGGTTGATCCATGGGGCTGGTCTTTGGCCCTAATTAGTTGGACTTGGGCTTGGTTGGTCCATGGGTCTGGCCTTTGGGCCCAATTAATCGAATTTAGGCCTGATTTGACATTTGGGTCAAATTCAGCCTATTTCTGGGCTTAGTTGGACTTTGACCCAAATACTAATATCAAATTGGGCCAAATTAATCTTATCTGATTCATTGGTCATGATAAAACCACGTGGCATCATCGAAATTTGTCTTCAACTTCAATTCAGGACATATGTCAACTCCTAATTGAGCCCAAATTTAATGATTTGGAATTTCGTCATTAATTTAGTAAATGATGTGGCAACTTGTGATTGGTCTAAAATTTCTCATTCAACAATTACAATTCTGCATTATTTAAAATCAGTTCAAAATTGTTGTTATGCGGAGAAAAAATTACTGATGCTGATATGTTAGAGAAGACATTTTCTACATTTCATGTCCAACTTTGCTCCTGCAGTAGCAATATCGAGAGAAAGGTTTTAAACAGTATTCTGAATTAATTTCATGTCTTCTCGTGGCCAAACAAAATAACGAGTTATTGATGAAAAATCATGAATCTCGACCAACCGGAATGACACTATTCCCTAAAGTGAATGCTATGAATTTTAATAATAATCATGGTCGAAGTCGTGGTCGCGGTCAAGGTCGTGACCATGGTAGAGGAAGAAATAATTATTACTTTCGTGGTGGTCGTTTTAATCATTCAAATTTCAAAAGAACTACACAAAATGATGATCACAAAGAAAAAGCTCCACAAGATAAGAGTTCAAAAAGTGTTGAAAATAAATGCTTCTGATGCGGAATGACTGAGCATTGGTCACATACCTATTGTACGTTAAAACACTTAGTTGGCCTCTATCAAGCCTCCCTGAAGGAAAAAGGGAAAAATGTGGAAGCAAAATTTGCATATCAGGATAATGATATATTTGACCCATACCGTATGACAAATTTGGATGTGGTGGACTTCTTTGAATCTCCTGAAGAGAAGATTAATGCAGTTGATGGAACATCAAGTATTTCTTTTGATTTTGAAAATATATAGACTTAATGTTGTTGTTTTCTTTTATCTACATTCATTTTTTTTTAGTAACTTTTTTATATTTTAAATGTTGTTTTTCTTATTGTAATTATTTTCTTTTAATGAAGAAACGTGGATCATTTTCATATGTTGGGTGTTTCAAAAAGGAGCAAAGAAGATCTATGTTTGGCAGACAATGCCACTACACACACAATACTTATAAATGAAAAATACTTTTCAAAATTGACAATGTTGAAAGCAAAAATAAATACAATATCAAGTTCTGCAAACTTGATAGAAAGTTTTGGAAAAGAAAATATTATTTTTCCTATAGGAACAAAATTTACAATTGACAATGCATTGTTCTCTAGTTAATCAAAGATAAATCTTATAAGTTTTAAAGATATACGTTGCAATGGTTATCATATTGAGACTGATAGTAAGAATAATGTGGAATAACTATGTATTATGTCTACTATCTCAAATGAAAAATGTATATTGGAAAAATTGTTTGCTTTATCTTTTGGATTGTATTATACTTATATGAGGAATTGAAACATGTGCAATAATGAACCTGAAGTTCATGAATCCGGTCATATTTACAATTTGGTATGATCGATTGGATCATCCAGGATCTATAATGATGAGAAGAATTTTTGATAATTCAAATGGACACCCATTGAAGAACCAGAAGATTCTTCAATCTAATGAATTATCATGTTATGCTTGCTCTCAAGGCAAATTAATAATTAGACCATCACTACTAAAATTGGAACTGAATCACCTGCATTTTTAGAACGAATTCATGGTGATATATTGGACCTATTAACCCACCAGATGGACCATTTAGATATTTATGGTATTATAGATGCATCTAGTACATGGTCACACATATGCTTATTATCAAGTCGAAATCTTGCATTTACAAGATTACTTGCTCAAATAATTAAGTTAAGAACAAAATTTTCTTATTATATAATTAAGACCATTCGTCTTGATAATACTGGTGAATTTACATCCCAAGCTTTTGATAATTATTGTATGTCAATTGAGATAAGTGTTGAACAACAAGCCCAAAGGCCGATCATCTAAGAAGATCAACAAGCCCAAAATTTGATCATCCAAGAAGATCAACAAGCCCAAAGGCCAATCATCCAAGAAGATCAATAAACCTAAAGGCCGATCATTCAAGAAGATCAACCAACTTAAAGACTATAGTTTATTTTGAAAGCATCAAAATATTATGTATTAGAGATTGTACTCACTTTTCCACAAAATTAATACAAATACAAAGTTCAAGTTCCATGAAATAAATTTCTCTTTAAATCTCGTGCGAACAAATTGGCACGTCCGGTGGAACATCTCTACCTCTCATCTCTCTCTCGTCTTCCAAGTCAATAAATCTACAAATGGTACCAAAGAAAGCTGCATCCAAAGCTATCATCGCGAGCGACACTTACATAAGGTCTGTCATTACAGAACAACTGATGGAATCTCCTAAAGGTGGGATCGTCATTAGAGAAAATCCCTTGTTCGACAGTTATGCTTCTGTTAATGATCCATCAGATAAAGAATCGCACTTTGATGTAGTGCCTGTCATGGTGACTGACGTAACGGCTGAGTCGGTCATGGTAGAGATGGAGAGAAAGTTAAATTTCCTAATGAAAGCTGTAGAAGAGCGAGATCATGAAATCGCTATTTTAAGAGATCAAATACAGGCTCGAGAAATTGTTGAGTCGAGTCAATCTCTAGCTACACAAGCCAATGACAAAGGAAAGACTATCTTACAGGAAGACCAGCTGCAACAATCTACCTCTGTTGCTGCCCTGTCAGTTCAACAGTTGCAGAATATGATTACAAACTCCATAAGGGCTCAGTATAGAGGACCATCGCAATCTTCCTTTATGTACTCCATGTCGTACACCAAGAGAATCGATAACTTGAGAATATTAGCTGGGTATCAACCTCCAAAGTTCTAGCAGTTCGATGGAAAGGGCAATCTGAAACAACATGTTGCTCACTTCATTGAAACATGCAAAAATGTAGGAGCCAGAGAAGACCAGCTAGTCAAGCAATTCGTCCGTACCTTAAAAGGAAATGCTTTTGATTGGTATACTGATCTAGAGTTGGAAGTGATTAACAGCAGGGAATAGTTGGAAAGAGAGTTCCTCAACCGCTTCTGCAGCACAAGGCGCACCGTTAGCATGATGGAGCTAACGAACACAAAACAGTAAAAGGGAGAGCTGGTCATCGATTACATCAATCGATGGAGAGCTCTAAGTCTGGATTGCAAAAATAGACTCACTAAATTATCTGCAGTGGAGATGTGCACCCAAGGCATGCACTGGGAACTTCTCTACATTCTGCAATGGATAAAGCCTTGTACTTTTGAGGAGTTGGCAACATGCGCTTATGATATGGAGCCGAGCATCGCCAATAGGGGAACTAAAAATTTTCTAGTCCCTAAAGAGAGAAAGGATAAGGAAGAAATTAAGGGCACTGAAGAGATCTTGAGTAGTGCCACAAGAGAATCTATGGTCGTTTAGATGATCCCACTAAAATTTTCCTCCAAAGGAAAAGAAACAAAGTTTGAAAGAAAGCATGATGGCGTCCAGAAGCGTCACCCAACTCTCAAAGAAAGGCAGGAGAAGATTTATCCATTCCCTGACTCTGATATTGCCAATATGTTGGAGCAATTATTAGAAAAACAACTTATTCAATTTCCGGAATGCAAGCGACAAAAACAAGCAGGAAAAGTAGATGATACTAAACATTGCAAGTATCATTGGGTCATTAGTTACCCAGTTGAAAGGTGCTTCGTGCTGAAGGAGCTGATTCTAAAGTTGGCTCGTAAAAAGAAGATTGAGCTGGAGCTTGATGAAATAGCTCAAACAAATCATGCAGCAGTAACAATGACTTCAAGCATCCTAACACCGTCTATGTCTCATGATGAAAGAGAAAGCTTCATCCAGTTTGGGACTTTTGTGCCTATAGTCGTTCGGTTCCAATAAGAGATTCTAACAATAGATTTTTGAAGCAAGGATGATCCTGTTGAAGATGACAATGAAGGGTGGATAGTTTTGACTCATCGAAAAAGAATACATCCAAATTCCACTAAACAAGAGCCACACTCTTATCAAAGTTATAGAAGAAGGAGCAAGACTCATAAAAAGAAAGGAAAAAAAAATGGAAGCCTAAGCCTACTAAAGAAGAAGACAAGGACTTCCCTCAGCTTCGATGACCGATAACTTTGGCAAAATTTCTCCCAAGAAGCTTCCTCGATAATCATGAAAAGGAAGTATCAGAAGTTATTGCATGTCATGATGTCAGCATAGTAGAAGCCGATAACAATCATATAACTACTAACGAAGTTGACAACTCAAGAGAAATGGAGCAAAGAGTTTCTGTTTCGATTGTATCAAGCAATCAACTACTCGATCTTCAGTCTTCCAAAGATTGAGTATGACCATGATAGAAGAAGAAAGCCAATGTCCAACATCTACTGCAACTCGAACTTTAGCTTTCAAGGGGCTATGTATCTTCATATCAAAGAAAAATTGACCTTCAACATCTGGTTTTGATCATCTCAAGATGACAAACGATCAACATAAAAGGAAGATGAAAAACTTGAAGGAAAGACCATTTCGAGAAGAAAACAACGATGAGAAGATTTACAGTCTGTCCCTTCACGCATGAAGAGGAAATTATCTGTTGATATAAATACAGAAGGTTCCTTGATAGTGAAGTCAAAACTCATCATATTGACGAATACTACAAATGAAGAGGATGATCAAAGTCATGATGAAATAAGAGCTTCTGAAGTTTAAATGTAGAAGCTTCTCATTGCAAGAGCCTAAACTGCATGGTGCTTCTGGCCTGCATGAGCTTAAAAAGTGAATGACTCGAAAAAAAAAATCTCTTTATTGAACTACATTATGACTTGATCTCTTTCATTGTAAAGGGTACGTAGGCAGCTTGAAAGAAACTTCAAGTTTAGTCGAACAAAAAAAAAAACATTTCAACTACATCATGATTTGATCCCTTTCTTTAAGGGTACGTAGGCAACTTAAAGAAATTTAAGTTCAATCCATAAAAAAGGGGTCCCATAATCACTCTACGTATGGCGTTACACAATAGATTGAAGATGTTTATCCCTGTTAGGGGCAACAACAAATTGAATATATTCATCCCTTTAAAGAGCTAACATAGTAAACTAAAAGCATACACTTGAAATGACGCTTCGCTTCCTCTTCAAAGTCAAGTTCAGAGGCTTTACTACTTCTTCTTTGAAGTTAAATTTGAATGTTCCATTTCTTCCTCTTTGAAGTTCAAGTTTGGCGCGACTTTCCTGCTTCCTCTAAAAAAATATTATTCCCTATAGCTTCTCTCTTTCTCTAAAAGTTATTGCAATTCTACTTTCTCTACAAAGATGTTGGCGCTGTTGTTTCTTCATCTCCAAGTTCGAGGATCAGACTACTGCTTTGATGGTTGCACCATTGTATCTCCATTTCCAAATTTGATGGTCGCACTGCTACTTCCCCATCTTCAAGCTCGAGGGTTACACTATTATTTCTACAACTCCAACTTCGATGGTTACATTCATTCCTCTCCATCTCCAAATTCGATGGTTTGCACTGTTTCTTCTCTGTCACCAAGTTCAAGGGTTGGATTGCATGCCCCTCTATCTTCAAATTCAGAGGCTTTGTCGATGTTCCTCCATCTTTAAGTTTAGAAGCTTCATCGATTTCCCTCCATCTTCATGTTCAGAGGCTTCGTTGATGTTCCTCCATCTTCAAGTTTAGAAGCTTCATTGATTTCTCTCCATCTTCAAGTTCAGAGGCTTATTCCATGCCCATCTACAAATTCGAAGGCTTCAAATGTAGAGGCTCCATCGATAATTCTCCATCTTCAAGTTCAGAGGTTTCATCGATGCTCCATCTTCATGCTCAAGTTTGGAGGCTTTGCAATGCCATCTTCATGCTCAAAGTCGCAAAGTCAAGCCTACTACCAAAGATTCATTGGTGCTTCATCAAACTCAAATGTTGAGCGTTCGCCGATGCTTCGTCAAACTTAATTGTGAAGGATTCACTGAAACATCAAGCTCAAGTACAGAGGATTCTTCGATACTTCATCAAGCTCAAATACGGAGGATTCGCCGATATTTCAAACTTAAATGCGAAGGATTCACCGATTCTTCAAGCTCAAGTGCAGAGGATTAGCCGATGCTTTGTCAAACTCAGATGTTGATGATTCATTGATGCTTTATCAAACTCAAATGCGGAGCATTCGCCGATGTTTCGTCATACTCAAATGTGGAGAATTTTCCGATGCTTTGTCAAACTCAAGCGCGAAGGTCTCATTGATGCTTTGATAACGGGTATAAATGCATGTTATTACAGTGCAAATAAGTAAAACAATGAGGGAATGCGATGGTAAATTATACAAAAACATGTCCAAAAGTGCTAAACTGAAGAAATTGCGATCGCATGCGCCCATTGCATAAAAGCAGCTAATTTACTTCTTTTGTGCAGGAAAAATGCACTGGCGCAAGTTAAATTGCGATCCAAGGAATTAGGTGTCCGGCGTATTGAAAGATTGCAATCACAAAGTCGTGCGATCGTATGCATTCACGAGAAGTTGCTCAAGAAGGTGGCCGCATAAAGACAGTGCATCAAAGTGATAGCATAATAAATCATGATGGGACGGAAAGCTAATGATGGTCGAATCTGAGTTTAGTTGACAAGCCGTTAACAACACACTGTAGCAAGTACACTTAACTTTTGGTGACCTTTAATTGACGCATTAGAGAAGGAGATTTAATGACCGCCCATCATTGCAATCATTAGAGAGAAAAGCTTCTTCACCTTGAGCTCTATAAATACTGAAGGACACCATCGTTAGAGGGGTTCGCCATATAGAATAGAGATCATATACAAGATAGATAGCCGTTAGTCTGTTCATAATCATTCTTATACTTAGAAGACGGAGACGAGCCAAGAGAAAAGGACGCCGAGAGATCATTCCCGGATAGCTGGAAAGATTGTTGGGAAGCGCTACAAAAGGAGAGAGGGCCAACACTTGTGAAAGCAAGGATATTCATCTGGGTAGAGTTGGAGTGAAAGACAGTGTAAAAGGCCACGGGAAGCAAGATATTGCTACTGGGCTTCTTATCTCTACTTTCTATTATTATTCTGTATTATGCATTTAAGTTATAAACAATGGAAATCTCTTTTCAACTTATGTTCAATTTCTCCATACTTAGCATGAGTAGCTAAATTTCCAAATGGGTTGAGAAGTACTTAGCTAGCATGACCTAAGATTTACACTTTATGCGATCATCTTGTCTTATGTATGCGTCATTCACCCTTTAGAGATACTTGAGAGAGTAGTCTAAAGAAAGAATCTAGACTTAAGAGAGTCAGATTAGAACCACATAAGCAAGAGATAGAAACTTAGACATAAGTTCTGTTTGCTATTATGCATCGCATGCACCTTAAAAATAGGATATGATAGTATGCGGTCACCTTGTGTATGTGTGTATCATTCATCATCGTATAGACAAGAATAGAGGCTTGGACATAAGTCCTATCGACATTATTGTATACATCGCATGCGTCCTAGAAATAGGAACGATGGCATTTGCATTGAGAGATGACATGCTGTTGTGTGTGTGTAGCATGATCGCATAACTTGAATGCAATCTTAGGAAGTGTTAGCTAAATCCCTTCTTAACCCATTCATCGCATACTTCTACAATTCTCGATGTCATCAACTCTTTACTCGAATCTGTCACATAGGAAATATACTTAAACAAAACACCATCCAACTTATTTGTTTTTGCCACCACAAAGGAGTCAAATTTACTATTGCATAATAACTCAGTAGTCCCTATGTTCGACCCTAGACTTACCAAGAAACCTAGTGAGATTTATACCTGGATCTTATTAGGAAAACTTACATGTGCAACGCATAACATATCACCGCAACTCACACCATATTCGCATCACATTTACAACACATCATGTTTCTCCATCTTTAAGTTCAGAGGCTTCGTCAATGTTTCTCCATTTTTAAGTTTAGAAGCTTCATCGATTTTCCTCCATCTTCAAGTTTAAAGGCTTCGTCGATGTTCCTCCATCTTCAAGTTTAGAATCTTCATCGATTTCCCTCTATCTTCAAGTTCAAAGGCTTCTTCGATGCTCATCTACAAATTCGAAGGCTCTATCGATACTTCTCCATCTTTAAGTTCAAGATCGGCGTACATGGCCAGCTCCATCTTCAAGTTCAAGATCGGTGTGCATGGCTCTACTTCCATCTTCAAGGTTAAGATTGGTGTGCATGTCACCGCTTCCATCTTTAAGTTCAAGGTCGATGTGTCTGGATCCACTTCCATCTTCAAGTTCAAGATCGGTGTGCATGGCTCCACTTCCATCTTCAAGTTCAAGATCGGTGTGCATGACTCCGCTTCCATCTTCAAGTTTAAGATTGGTGTGCATGACATCGCTTCCATCTTCAAGTTCAAGGTCGATGTGTCTGGCTCAGCTCCATCTTCAAGTTCAAGATCGGTATGCATGGCTCCACTTCTATCTTCAAGTTTAAGATCAGTGTGCATGGCACTGCTTCCATCTTCAAGTTCAAGGTCGGTGTGCGTGGCTCCGCTCTATCTTCAAGTTCATGGTCGGTGTGCATGGCTCGACTCCATCTTCAATGTCTCTGTATACAAAGTCATGATGCGACTTCGTTTCATTTCCAAAGTCGTGGTATGGCTTCGCTTCATCTTCAAATGGATGGCATGACATCGCTTCATCTCTAAAGTCTGGCATGACTCGTTTCATCTCCAAAGTCTGGCAGGGCTCGTTTCATCTCCCAACGCTGGCTTGGCTCGCTTAATCTCCAAAGTCTGGCATGGCTCTTTTCATCTCCCAATGGTAGTATGGCTTGCTTAATCTCCCAAGTCTGGTGTGGCTTGCTTCATCTCCCAGGTCTAGCGTGGCTCTGCTTCATCTTCACAATTCATGTTGATGCAACTTTGCTCCTTCTCCAAAAGGTTGGTACAACTTCACCCCCTCTCCAAAATGTTGGTTCAGGTTCGCTTTCTTTCCAAAAATATTGGTGTGATTCCACCTCATATGCGAGATAACTCTAGCCTATCCGGCTCCGCCCCATATGCGAGATCGACTCTGGTCAACCTGATTCCACTCAAAAGCTTGATGGCATATCTTCTTCATCTTCAAAGTCGGTCAAGAAGTGATATAATAGGGTAGACCTTTCCGGGTCATCCCTAGGTTGATCGAATGGGGGAGTTGTAAGATTTTTCGGGGCCTTCTTATGACGATCAAAATGTGTAAGGGTAGACCTTTCTGGGGTCATCCCTAGGTTGATCGAATTGAGGAGTTGTAAGCCTTTTCGAGCCCCCCATGACAATCAAAATGTACAAGGATAGACCTTTCCAGGGTCATCCCTAGGTCGATCGAATTGGGGAGTTGTAAGCCTTTTCGGGCCCCCTCCCCCCATAACAATCAAAATGTAGAAGGGTAGACCTTTCTAAAGTCATCCCTAGGTTGATTGAATGGGGGAGTTGTAAGCCTTTTTGGGCCCCCCCTATGACCATCAAAAGGTACAATAGGTAGATTTTTCTGGGGTCATCCCTAGATTAATCGAATGAGGGAGTTGTAAGCCTTTCCAGGGCCCCTTCTATGACGATCAAAAGGTACAGGGGTAGATCTTTTGGGGGTTATCCTTAGGTTGATCGAATGGGGGAGTTGTAAGCCTTTCCGTCCTCCCTCCCCTCCCCCCTCCCCCCCATTGACGATCAGGAAGCACGAGTAGAATGAAGATACAATAGGTAGACCTTGTAGGATTGTATCAACAGCAATGGAAATACAAGGATCATCTAAGCACTCAAATTCACTAATTTTGGCATAATATAAAGCATGCTTTTGCAGAAAAAGTGAGTTTCAAGAAATACCTCTTGTAAAACTTCTTCAAAGCTCCTTTACCACTTGTTATCTTGTCCAAATCTTGTTGTAGATCACCTCAATATCTTCCCCACTATTCTCTTGGTGCTCTAGATTGAATTATAGGACTCAAAACAAGTTTGAATCAAGGGTAGAAGGAGAAATGTTCACTGCAGCAACCTTGTTGAAGAACCTTTCTTCAAACCAAATTTTCTCTAAAACTTTCTATAGATTGCATGCTCGATTTTCACTCCAATCTCTTCATTATATTGCAAATTAACATGCAAAGAGAAGAGTTTCATGAGTTATAGCTCATGTTTGGAGAAGACAAGGCAAATATAATGCCATTCGAGTGAGCTACTTGGTGATGGATAATGGAAAAACTTCATTTTCCATTTTAAGTGTTTTGTTTTCCAATTTTTTAATTTTATCTAAAAATAAAAATTTGATTTTATAAAATCTATTTTGATTTTAAAATGAAAATTTAATTAATTTCATAAATTAATTATTAAATAAAACTTAATTAATTTAATATCAAATATTAAATTAATTTTAATACATATCCATCTTTATATATTTAAATCATATTTAAAATATATAAATTCTCCTATTCCGTTAATTCTAAAATTAAACATATAATTATATCTCATATAATTACTAATTTCCTTAATTCTAATTTGAATGTTTCAAATTAACTTATCACGCTATTCTAGAGCTAGTCCGTTACGAGCTAGTAAGGGGGCCTCGCAGACCTACAGATCATAACTCCAACGATCCGAGATTAATTGACTAAACTCATTAGACCAAATTATTCCCCATTTGTTAACTAATGGGTCATTCCACTAAAGCCCATAGTTGCACTCCCCTCACTGTAGATGTATTATGTCCACATGATTTAACCATAATCAGCAAGTTGACCCTTTACAGGTTGTTCGTAATAACGGCTGGGTCAAATATCTGTTTTACCCCCGAGATTACGTCTTATTCTTCAAGTCCCTACTAATCCTCTAATGAATAACTAGTTTGTAATCCAATCACTAAACCAAACTCTCTCAGCTCAGTGAGAGGGTGGGGCCCCTTGTTTAAGACCTAGATTCAGTACTTATGATAACAACCTTTCTCCTATCCCTAAATCTGATAGGCGTGGACTCCATCTTGCAAGGCTATGTCCCCAGCTATTCATCCATCCCGAATAAATAGGAGTTCATAGCTAGCTCAGGATTAAGATCAAGTTAACCTAGGTTACATAGGTGAAATAATCAGTCTTAAACGGTAAATTGTGTTATAAAGTAAGAGTGACTTATTTCTTGGTCTTGATCTTATGCAAACTCATTGCATAGGACGCCCCCACTTCTCATGTCATAACATGTACGAATTAGGATCACATCGTATGTAGCACTTTACAACTCTTTGTAACAACTACAGAGTAGACCGCATCTAATGATGTTACCAGAATAAGGTACCCAACCTTATTCATGTACCATAGATCATTTTAACTATTTACTCGAAACTGATTCACTCTTATGTCTCCACATACAATAGTCTTGGGTCTTAGTTATAGTCATGGGTCTTAGTTTATTGGATTTACAATTTATGAGATTAATAACAAGTATATTGATAATAGAAAATGTTTATTATTTTACAAACTGCGAGTTTTTAGGACATAAAACCCAACAAATCTTTCCGAGGTCGTCTCTAGGTGATCGAATGGGAGAGTTTTAGGCATTTTCGGAGCCCCCCATGATGATCAGGAAGCACAAGCACGAGTGGCGATATAATAGGTAGACCCGAGGTCATCCCTATGTGTGTCAAGGAGACAGTCACGTAGAGGGGCATTGCTGCAAAAAAAAAAAAAAAAACAAAACAAAACAGAAACGATCAAAAGAAAGAAGAAGAAAAAAGAAAATGAAAAAGAAAATAAAAAAAGGAAGAAAAAATGAAAGGAAAAAAAAAGAAGAAAAAGAAAGCGGAAAAAAAAAAGATGAAGAAAGAAAGAAAGAAAGAAAAGATTAAAAAAAAAAAAAAANAAAAAAAACGTTGGAAGAAGAAGAGGAAAAGAAGAGAAAGATAAGTGTAGAAGAAAGGAGGGGATGAGAATAATGGAGGGGTTTAGGGTTCTATTTAGAGAGGTTCCTAGATTTGTAACAAATTAGGAAATCCAAATCAAATAAAGATTTGATATAAAATATTAGATTCTTATTAGATTTCCTAATTTGATTCTATCCTAATTTCAAATTAAATTTTAAAAAATTAAACTAAATAAATTCCCTATTTAATTTAATTTTATTAGATTTTGTCTCAAATTTATCTAAGATCTGGACATATTCCAAATTTTCTTCAAAATGAAATTAAATTGGGGATAAAATTTGAATTTTTTTCTTAAATAAAAATTTGGCCATATTCCCAATTTTATACTAAATTCCAATTTCTAAGCTTTTATCTCCTAATCAAATTAAATTGGAGATAAAACTCAAAATTTTTCTTTAAATGAAAATTTGGCCATATTCCAAATTTTATTGAAAATCAAATTATTCAATTTGAGATTAAACTGTATATAAAATCTTAAATTAAAATTTGGACACATTCTAAATTTTATCCCAAATCTAAATTGTCAAACTAAATTAAGATAAAATCTCAAATTGATGTAAAATTCAAATTTGGGCATCTTCCAAATTTTATATCAAACTCATCCAAATTTAGGTTCTTATCCTTATTTCCAAATCAAGTTGTGGGAAATATCTAAAATTCATCTCAAATTAAAGTTTGGTCATATTCCAAATTTTATTCCAAATTCAAGTTGTCCAAACTTGAATTTTTATCTTCAATTAAAATTAATTGTGGATAAGAAAAGAAATCTCGATTGATCTTTTATTAAAATTTGGGCATACCCAAATTTTATCTCAGATTCAAATCAAATTAGAGTAAAATCTCAAATTAAAATTTGGCCATATTCCAAATTTTATCCCAAATTCGAGTTAAACTTATGTACTAAATTCATAATTTGACTGACACATCAATTGAGATCAAATTTAAGAATAGATATATTTGGATTTTGATTCCAATTTTGTATTTTTTAAGATTCATCCATCCATATATGTGCATAAATCTCGAAAGAGAGCATTTGTTGTACGAGAAATTTTGGATCAATCACAAACTACCACGCCATTTACTAAATTAATGACAAAATTCCAAATAATTGAATTTTGGACTAATTAGAAATTGCCATGAGTCACAAATTGAAGTTGAAGACAAATTTTGATGATGCCACATGGTTTCATCATGACCGTTGAATCATATAAATTAATTTGACCCAATTTGATATTATTATTTGGGTTAGAGTCCAACTAAGCCAAAAAAAAATGGACTGAATTTGACCCAAATGTCAAATCAAGCCCAAATCCAACTAATTGGGCCCAAAGGCCAAGTACATGGACCAACCAAGCCCAAGCCCATAAAGCCCACCTGTGAACTCTATAAATAGAGAAGCTCTCCTCACTTGGATAGGTCAGCAGTTCTACATTCCAGAGAGCTTAGAGGGAATTCTCTACAATTAGAAGACTCCTTGACACCTGAAGCTAACCACATTTGACGAATAAAGTCCTTTGAAGATACAAACATTCTGAAGACCGAAGTCCTTTAAAGATACAAGCATTCTGACCACGTTTGAAGACTGAAGTCTTTTAGAGATATAAGCATTCTGAAGACTGAAGCCCTTTGAAGATACAAACATTCTGACCACGCTTAAAGCTTGAAGTCCTTTGAACATACAATCATTTTGAAAACTGGTCATTTGAAGATAAAAGCATTCTGAAGACAGAAGTCCTTTGAAGATATGAATATTCTTACCACGCTGGAAGGCTGAAGTTCTTTGAAGACACAAGCATTCTTCCAAGACTCCAAGCTCAAGAACATCCACACGCCCCGCTTCTATACATCAAGTGTACACATTCAATCGAGAGAGCATCAGAGGATCAAGTACTAGAGATCGAACTACATTGCATCAAATCAACATCAACACCAACTCAAGTTCAACTCCACGAAACAATTTTCTCCAGAAGCCTGTGCGAGAACCAATCCTCTAAGAAGATCAAAAGCCCAAAGGCCAATCATCCAAGAAAATCAACAAGCCCAAAGGCTGATCCTCCAAGAAGATCATCAAGCTTAAAAGGCCGATCATCCAAGAAGATCAACAAACCCAAAGGTCGATCATTCGAGAAGATCAACCAGCTAAAAAACTATAGTTTATTTTGAAAGCATCAAAATATTATGTATTAGAGATTGTACTCACTTTCCAAAATTAATACAAATACAAAGTTTTAGTTCCACGAAATAAATTTCTTTTGAAATCTCATACGAACAGGGTCCTCAGAGAAGGTTAGGAATATATGTTGGATATGATTCCCCATCAATTATTAAATATCTTGAACCCATGACGGGTGATGTATTTACTGCACGATTTGCTGATTATCATTTTAATGAGACAATTTTTTCAACATCAGGGGGAAAAATTAAGAAATTGGAAAAAGAAATTACATGGATGCAATGTTGATGTCTCAATTAGATCCCATACAGATCAATGTGAACTTAAAGTTCAAAAAATAATTTATTTGTAAAATATAGCAAATCAATTACCAGATGTATTTATAGATTCAAAAAAAATAATTAAGTCACATATACCAGCTACAAATGTTCCATAAAAAAAATGATATCCGAACACAACACATTGTCACTAATGAGTCTGGAACACGCAAGGAGCGTGGTAGACCAGTAGGTTCTAAAGATAAAAATCCTCAAAAACGAAAAATAACTAATAGTGAAAAAAAACTTGGTTAAGGATTTAAATACCCATGAAAAAATTCTTGACATGACTAGTGAAAAAGGTGAAATATTTAAAGATAATAATGAGATTTTAATAAACTATGCCATGACAAGAAAAAGATGGAATCGAACTAGTGTAATTATTGACAACATTTTTGCGTATAATGTTGCTCTTGATACTATATCTGAAAATGAGGACCCTGAACCAAAATCTGTCGAAGAATGTTGACATAAAAAAGAATTGGCTTCAATGGAAAAAAGCAATCGAGGCAGAATTAAACTCACGTTCAAAACGACAGATTTTTAGACCAGTAGTTTGAACACCAAAAGGTATCAAACCTGTGGGATACCAATTGGTATTTTTGAGAAAATTGAAAATAATGAGGTCACGAGATACAAAGCAAGACTAGTTGTACAAGGTTTTTCACAAAGACCTAATATTGATTATGAGGACACATATTCTCCAATGATGGATCTAATTACACTAAGATATTTAATTAACTTGACTGTGTATGAAAGTCTAGATATGCATCTTATGGATGTAGTCACAACATATTTATATGGATCTTTTGACAATGATATTTATATAAGAATCCCAGAAAGGTTTATGGTACTTGAAACATATACATCAAATTTTCGAAAATGATATTAAAAAAAGTTACAAAGATCACTATATGGATTGAAACAATCAAGATAGGTGTGGTGCAATTTCCTGAGTGTATATTTATTGAAAGAATGGTTTCAAAATAATCTAATGTATTGTGTGTTTTTATAAAGAAATCACAATCATGATTTTCTATTATAATTGTTGATAACTTGAATATAATTGGAACTCCTGAAGAGCTTTCAAAGGCAATAGAATATCTTAAGAAAGAGTTTGAGATGAAAGATCTCGGAAATTTTTTTTTTCCTTGGTTTGCAAATTGAGCATTTAACAGATGGAATATTTATTCATCAGTTAACTTATACCAGAAAAATTTTGAAAAGATTTTATATGGACAAAGCACATCTATTAAATATTCTAATGGAAGTCCGCTCATTGGATATAAAGAAAGATATATTTCGGCCTTGAGAAGATAATGAATAAATTTTTGGTCCTGAAGTACCATATCTTAGTGCAATTGGTGCACTTATGCATTTTGCTTATAATATAAAACCAGATATTGCATTTCAGTAAATTTATTAGCTGATATAATTCTTATCCTACAAAAAGACATTGGACCAAAATTAAGCATATACTCCATTGTCTCTGAGGAACAATTGATATGGGTTTGTTTTATTCAAATAAATCAAGATTTGATCTAGTTGATTATGCAGATTCTGGATATTTATCTAATCCACACAAAGTTAGATCTCAAACAAGTTATCTGTTCACAGATGGAGGAACTACTATATCATGGTGATCGGTGAAACAGATCATAAGGACCACTTCCTCAAATCATGCTGAAATTCTTGTAATTCACAAGGTTAGTCGAGAATGTATATAGGCTAAGGTCAATGACCCAACACATTTGTGAAACATATGACTGGTCTACTGATAAAAATCTCCAACAATATTATACGAAAACAACACAACTTGCATAGCCCAAATCAAAAGAGGATATATTAAAAAAAAATAGAACAAATCATATTTCACCGAAGCTTTTCTACACTCATGATCTTGAAGAAAATGGCGACATCACTGTACAACAAATTTGTTCGAAGGATACCTGAGAGACTTATTTATAAAGGCATTACCAACCACAACTTTTGAAAAATTGGTACACAACATTGGAATGCGGCGACTCAAAGATCTTAAGTGATGTTTTCATGAGGGAGAGTAAATATATTATATTATTTTAGGAGTATGTATTATATGAAATATGTACTCTTTTTTCTTCACTAGAGTTTTTTCTCATTAGGTTTTTCCTAGTAAGGTTTTAATGAGGCATATTTTATATATAAATATGAACATCTAAGGGTGAGTATAATAGATGTCAAATGCTTAGCATCCTAAAAGTCATGTGTCATTTTTTATGTTATCTATGTGGCTTGTAATAATTCATGCTTGGTGTCCATGTAAGTCCACATCCTACTTGTCACTTTGCCTATAAATAGTGGCATTTGGTGGATCTCAAATTATGCACATTGGTGAAATAAAAAGAAAATTTCATATATTTTCTATTTCTATAAAATCATATTTTCTATTTCTATTATTCCTATTTCCATAAAATTATAATTTTAGTTATTTTTAATTTAGTTATTTAGAAGTATAGTTATATTTTATTATTTTATTATTATTATATTCTATTTATATATATAATATTTTCTCCATATCCATTGTGTTCCATTATGCTCCTTAATTTCACAACAGATTTGATAATGTTGTAAATTTAAATTTTGTTAAAGGGATAGAGTATTCCAAAAATGATTATTTACTTTAGCTACTTTTTAAGATAATACAAATAAAAAATAAAAAAAAGGAATGAGACTATTTCAATTATAAAGTAAAACTAATTATCAAATTAAAATAATTAAAACATTGACATACATCAAATCAATCCATTCAATTTGAAACAATTGCGTCTATTTACTTTTTAAGTTATGAAATTTGAAAAATATTAATAACGATATTTTATTATAAAATTGATATATATTTACTATTATATTATAATTACTATAATTGAATAAATATTTGAGAGGTAAAGAAAAATGATTAAGTAATTCATTATGATTATGTATCTATATAGATACTCAACCAAAATTATGTAACCACCACTTTTATTATTTGTAAATTTTTTGGAATTTCATACTTCTTTATTATTTCTAGGATGTAGGTTGAAATTTTATTTTATATTTTATAGAAGAATAATAACCTGAGTTAGGATATATTGAAAATCTTGAAATTGTCATTTGAAAAAAGTTTAGCTAAAGTACCTTAAGATAGAAAGTTAGTAAAATAAGATTGTGAATTTACAAAGAAATGGATGGCAATTCGCTAGTCGCCGTTCGTGTGAAGGTCAGTAGTCATATGGAATAGTTGTCACTGCATTGGATCCCTCTCACGTCCGATTAGTTGTCCATCGTTGTCGCATGTCAACCGGTTCTTCTTCCGCTGTTCGACGTCTGTGGCCATTTGAAGCTAGCTCGGTTGCATCATCGGTTTCGGTCCAGGACACTTAGATTCAACCTTTCTGCCGCTCATCCACACATGGGATTAGTTGTCCAAGCCGCCTCCCTCTCACGCACGTCCAGCTGCGCGGTCCTCTATACCAACTTCTGTTGATGCCTCTATGGACGCCGATGAGCGTTGCCCAACTTTCGTGTTGTTGTCTCCGATCTGCACACCAGTTTCTGTCACCATTGGGTTTGAGTGTTCAGATCTGAGTGGTAGGGATTCTCTCATCTGTTTCTGCTATTCCATATGTTAGTGGTTGTTTGGCTGGTTGTTTGGTAAAGAGTGATTGTTGGACAAGTTTTAAAATGGTTAGGAAGCGCTCACCGATATGCTTGAAGAAGAAGAATGGGGCGAGGGCTGTCTATCAGCCATATCGAGCTCTTAAGGTTGAAGGTAAGCAGTTTCGTGGATATAGCTGGTCGTGAGGAGGAGAAGGTGTGCTCTGTTGAGAAGTTGGTTTATTTTGAAAAGATGGGGTGTCTTGGTAGGTCGTCATTGGCAGGTGACAGAAAGAAGGCGGTGGCGGCAGTTGAGATGAGGTTCAAGAAATCACTAGAATCGGGTTTGGTGGGGAACCGGGTTGGAGTTAAACTGGAGGGGCTTGGGTTTGGTGATGGTGGGCTAGTGTATAAGGAGGGAGATTGGAACACTAAGGTAGGGGTGGGGTTGAAGATGGGGTCGGGGCCCAGGAGAGAGCATCTGGAGGTTGGGCTGGAGGAAGGGGAGATTGGGCTGGTAGTGGGGAGTAGTGTTGGTAGCAAGGATGATGGGCTGAATGAGAATGAGCTTTAGCGTGGCTTTAGGTTTGGGTGTGATAGGGATGGACAGTGTGAGGCTGGTGGGGTGGAGGTTGAAGGTGTGGATAGACGGGCATGTGGGTTGGCTTGGGAGCATGTTGGGTCAAATGAGGTTATTGGGGGGAGCATGGTGGGCGGTCGGTCCAGGATGGATTGGATAGCTTGTTGCACACAGAAGATGCTGGGTTGAGGGGGGCCGGTTTAAAAATTCCTGGTTCGACTGGAAATTAGGCTGGTTTAGGAAAGTTTAAGTCGGTTCTGATTTAGGTGGACCATTCAGAGGTGTTGGAGGCCGGTGCAACTATAAATAATTTGGGTTCAAAGGGGAGGAAGTCGTGGTCAGCTTTGTTTGGGTCGAATTTGAAGGGAGATCTTAAATTTACGCCCCCATTGATTTTGAATGATAGGGTTCTAGTTGAACCTTGTAAGGAGGTTATTGATGCAGGGATTAGTTTTTAGGAGAAATCGTTGGTGGGTCAGTTTATGGATGTTAAGATGTCGTATGTTGTGATTTGTCATCTTATTCAGAGAATCTGGGGACGTGTTGAGATGCTGATGATTATGCTTCTGGAGATTGGTTTAATTATCTTTAAATTCCTCAAGGCTGAGTCCTGTGACTGGGTGTTGGAGAATGGTCCCTGGCACTTGGGTGGCAAGCATCTTATTACGACGGTGGTCTCCAGGTATTGTTCCTGAAACATTTGTATTTGATTCTGTTTCAATCTAGATTAAATTGGAGCATGTTCCCCTGAAGGGTGTGATAATAAGTTTACTTTGGTTAGTCATTATCAGCGTGAGAAGGGAGTGGTTAGAGGTAGGATGGCAGTGGGTCGCTGGGTTCTTCTACACTAAGTACTAGAGTTCTTCGGGGTTCCCCTAGGATTGCGAGATTTGTGAAGTATATGGATAAGCGGAATCAGTTTAACATCTTGAAGGATGAGGGAGGGAATTCGTTGGCATTGGCTGTAGTGCATCCTAACCTTGATCCGTTGTATGTTATGGATGAGTTTACTGAGAGTATGGGTAGAAGCTTGGTGGGGGGTGGTAGGTTTGTTCCCTTGTCGGTATCATTATCTGGTGTTCCTGGAATGTTAGGGGGTTGAATGACCCTATTAAGTGTAGGATGGTGGTGGATTTTCTTACTTCTTCTTCTGTTACTTTTTGCTGTTTGCTTGAGTGTGTTCGTCAAGAGAATTCTGATGTGGTGATGGGTAGGTTTGGTGATGCTTAGAGTTATGTGAGTAGTTATAGTGTGCGAGGTGTTGAGAGAATCTGGGTGATGTGGCGGAAGAGTATCTATGATTTTACTCTAGATGTAAAGGGTGATCAATTTCTTTCTGGATCCTTGGTGGATGTTGTTTCTAATGTTCGGGTTTGTATTGGTGCTATTTATGCCTCTAATCAAGTGAGTGATAGGCGGAACTTGTGGTCCCAATTGATCGATGTGTGTTCCTCGTGGCAGCTTTCTAGAGTTGTTTTGGGTGATTTTAATGCTATTCATAGTAGTTCGGAGGATCTTGGTGGTTGTCCTAACTTGAGAGAGATGGAGGAGTTTGATGGGGCATTGTTGGAGGCGGATTTGGTTGAGATGGGTGTGATAGGTAATTGGTTTACTTGGAAAAGTAAAGTTTAGGGAAATGGTATCCTGTGCTTGTTGGATCGTTGCTTATCTAATGAGGCGTGGAAGGTGGCTTTTCCTTATTCGGAGGTTAGGGTTAGGCAGTATAGGATTCTTTATCATAGCCCTCTCCTGGTGTCTACATGGGAGACAAGTAGTAGGCCGCCTCCTATGTTTCGCTATTTTCCTTATTGGGTGGAGGTAGATGGTTTTATTGATACTATCAGATCTATCTGAGGACGTGTCCCCTATGGTTAGTTTTGTACGCAATTTGGAGGTAGTGAAGCGGGTTTTACGTGCCTCGTATGGTAGGCGTATCTCTGTGTTATCTAAGGAGGTACGGGTGCTGTCTCTTATACACATCTAGATGTGTATAAGAGACAGATGCTAGGCAGATTATAGAGGTTGCTCAGGCTGAGGTGGAGAGGGATCTGTTTTCACAGTCGGTGTGTGCAGAGGCGGCTCGGGCCACTGAGGATTTCTGGTCAGTAGCTAGGTTGGAGGAAGCATCGCTCTGGTAGAAGGTTAGGGTGAGGTCGTTGGAGTTAGGTGATATGAACATGTCGTTTTTTCATCGTTGTGTTTGTTCTCATCATAGTTGCAGTGGTCTGCTGTCAGTTGTGGATGCTGGGGGTACTCGCCAGACGGTGCATGACAGGGTGGCGGGGGTAGCAGTGGATTTCTTTCGAGGTAGTTTGGGGAGTCAGCCTTTGGGGTATAGGAATTTTATTTCTTGGATTAGGGATATTGTGTAGTTCAGCTAGCCCAAGGAGGGGGTGGAGGCGCTTGGTTGTCCAGTGAGTCGGGATGAGATTTAAAAGGCTTTATTTTCGATGAAGTCTGGGAAGGCTCCTAGGTTTGATGGGTTTTCGGTGGATTTTTACAGATCTGCTTGGAGTGTGGTTGCGGTTGATTTCTATGATGCTATGCTAAATTCTTTTTAGTCATGTTATCTGCTTGATGGAGTTAATTCTATTGTTATTTCTCTTATCCCTAAGAGGCCGAGAGTAGATCGTATGGAGGAATTTCGTCCTATTTCATGTTGTAATGTTGTATATAAGTGTATCTCGAAGGTCTTTACTGATAGGTTGCAGTTGTGGTTTCCTTCTGTCATTAGTGCTTACTAGTCTGCGTTTGTTCCTGGCAGGTCGATTTTTTATAACATTTTGTTGTGTCAGGAACTTGTGGGGGCTATATGTTAGACAGAGGGAAGCCCATATGTGTGTTGAAGGTTGACTTGCAGAAGGCCTATGATTCAATCAATTGGGATTTCCTGTTTGGTGTGTTGCTTGCTATTGGTACTCCCATTCAGTTCGTTAGCTAGGTAATGGCTTGTGTTACTTCGCCAAATTTCTCTGTGATGATTAATGGGTCTCTAGAGGGGTTTTTCCAGGGGAGGAAGGAGTTGAGGCAGGGGGATCTGTTATCTCCCTTTTTGTTTGTGTTGATGATGGAAGTGTTATCTCGGTTGTTAAATAAGCCTCCTAAGTCGTTTAGGTTCCATGATTGGTGTGAGCATGTGGGCTTGACGCATCTGGCCTTTATTGATGATTTGATGATTTTCTGTGCAGTAGAGAGAGTGTCTCTGGAGTTTGTGAAGCAGGTTCTGGTGGAGTTTGCAGAGTTGTCTAGGTTAGTTACGAATGTGAGGAAGAGTTTCATGTTTGTAGCGGGAGTGGATTCTAGTGTTGCTATGCATCTTACCGCATTTATGGGGTTCAGCCTTGGTTCACTGCCTATTAGGTATCTTGGGTTATCCTTATTGGCAGGTAGGTTAAGGGCTGTAGATTGTGCGCCGTTGATCAGAGGATTACAACTCGTATTAGGAGTTGGGTGGCTCGTTCCCTTTCTTTTGCGATGAAGTTGCAGCTTATTAGGTCTATCTTGCAATCCTATAATGTGTTTTGGTGTAGTATCTTAGTGTTACTTGCGTGTGTAACTCATGAAGTTGAGCGTTTATTGCGGAGCTATTTATGGAAGGGTAGTGTGGGGAGTTGGGGCGGTGCACAGGTGGCTTGGGATGAGGTGTGCTTGCAGAAAGGTGAGGGAGAGTTGGGTGTAACAGATGTGGCTTTATGGAACCAAGCTGCTATTATGAAGTTGCTTTGGCTTCTTTTAGTTAAGTTGGGCTCATTATGGGTGGCGTGGATGGAGGCGTATATTTTGCGTGGGCGGTCTTTGTGGGCGATTCGGTGTAAGGTTGGGAAATCTTGGTGCTTGAGGGCTATCTTGTTGTGTAGAAATAGATTCAAGCATCTGGTCTGTTTGATGGTGGGCGATGGGAGGTCATGCTTTGTATGGTGGGACCCTTGGTTGCCGGAGGGTGCAATTTTGGATAAATATGGGGCTAGTGTGGTTGGAGATGCAAATAGTAGTTTGGACGTGCGGTTATCGGAGTTTATGGATGGCGAGGGAGGTTGGAGGTGGCCTATAGTGTCATGGGAGTTGCTCGAGATCTGGGGTCTTATACAGGCAGTGGGGCCTAGGGTGAGGGGGGAGGATTATTGGGTATGATTACCGAGTGCGAGCGGTCAATTTTCAATTGCTAGTGCATGGGATCGTTTGCGTCCTCGTCGTCTTAGGGTGTCTTGGGCAGGTCTTTTGTGGTTTGGGGATGGTATCCCACGTCATTCCTTCTTTGCGTGGTTAGCTATGAGGGACAAGCTGGGCACGCGGGATTGGTTGAGAAGGTGGGGTGTGTCGTCGGAGGGGGGTGTCTTTTGTGTGGGGGAGGTCTGGAGTCGCGGGATCATCTATTTTTTTAGTGTGGGTATTGCAGAGAGGTATGGATGGGGGTGGTGCGTCAGTTGGGTTCGTGTCATCGGGTGGCAGGATAGGATGTAGAGTTAAGTTGAGTGTGTCGAATGGGGTCAGATAAGGGGGTTCATAGTAAGTTTTTCGTGTCTTCTGGTGTGCTTCCATCTAGTACATTTGGCAAGAGCGTAATCGCTGACTCCATGGGGTCAGCCAAGGACGGTCTCTGCTCTGTTTCGTCTTATTCTTTTTCTTCTTTTTGTTTTTGTTTTTGGTCTTTGTTTTGTTGTTGGCTCCAGTTGTGGGGCTTTCTTTTTTTGTTCTCTGTTCTATGTCTTATTCTCTAGTGGATTGTGATGTTTTGTATTTTGTTTGGCTTTGTTTCTGTCGAGCCCTATCTTTGCTTCTACTTGTTGCTTTGTTGTTTTGATCCCAAGCTATAGGATTCTCCTTATTATTGTATAATTATATTACCTATTCAAAAGAAAAGAAATTTACGAAGAAATAAGTAAGTATAATCATGTACTACAAATTAAATTTTGAGAAAACTTGTACAACTTACAAAATTTCATTAAAAAAATATCTTTTTTTATATTAATTATTATGATTAATATTTCATTAAAGCACTCTTTGCTATATATATAATAATAATAATAATAATAATAATTAAAATAATAAAACTCAAAGCATTCTCTGGCTTGACTTCACAATTGACATTGTATTATTTCCTACTGCCTTACATTTGTATATCTTCAAGTCTTCTCTTAATTCACCAAGTATTAACATATTGCAATGCGAAAGTAGAGCCAAAGATGAAAGATCTATTAATATAATAGAAGTTATAAGGCAAAACAAAACAAACCCAAGTGGGAGAGAATATTCAAACGCTTATAAAAAATGCTGAAGAAAATTCCTTATAGAATTGTAGAAGATAAAAGTTACAAAATCTTTTGAATCTCATCATTAAATATAAACTCATAAATTTTAAAAATGAAATTATAGAAATAAATAGGGAAAAGTTTTCATATTCTAACATTTTTTTATTTCCTAAATAATAGATTTTGTATGGAGGTTAGAATTTGATAAGATAATACATGGTTATTTTTATTTATATTTTTTCATACTAATTAAATAATAATAATAAATCAATTATATAATTAATATTTTTTTCCTAAAAAAGTCCCATGAATACGTGGATGATTTTTTTTCTTCTAATTTTTATTTTTATAAGTTTAAAATGACTTACTATTAGAACGACTACCCTTGATGAACAGAAGATGATAGCAACGAATAATCATGAACGACAATCGTCAGAAAATAGAACCTGCAAAAAAGAAACTCGTTACAGGTTGAGTTACGGATCTCACTCTCTTTAAGACGTTTCGCAGCTCTGCCCAAATGTGCAAGTAGTTCTATAGAATTGTCACGTCGTCTCCAAAATAAAACAGCCTAAAGAAATAAATCTGCCTCGATCGAAGGTGCACTGGAATAGATCGGAAAACTCACACCCTTCAGATCAATATAAGTTGTTTGGAAATCATAAAACTCGAGAAAATAGTAGAGAAAACGTTTGGACTAGAGAAGAGAAGAAGAAAATTTTTGTTGTGTGAAAATGTGAAGGAACTCTATCAATTTATAGGCCTTGAAGCCAACAGTTGCTCAAAACTAATGGGGAGAGGAAGAGGTGCAACCATAGAATGTGCGCAAAGGCCACGCATAAGAAGCGCGTGGGAGGAGACTGAAGACTGAAGAAATTTTATTTATTATTTAAATAATAATAAATAATAAAACAAATAAATAAAATTTATTTTTAATAAAAATATCTCTACACACACTCCCTTCGTCTTGTCTGACCGGACGAACGCCGACAACGACACACACGTGGGACTGTCTCTTATACACATCTAGATGTGTATAAGAGACAGTGGTGACTGCGTGCATGTGGGATTTCCACCATACCCATGTTGGTCTATCTCCTCACTCCCTCTAAAACATGGGTACCTCTTGGGGCTTAAACCCATAACTAAAGGTAAAGGTTTATAAAGGAGACTTCAATTCACAAATCTAGCAATGTAGGATTTCTCAAAATCTTATTTTTCTTTTATTTAAGTTTTTCACCAACAATCCCCCACTTAAAAAACTTTTCAGAATACAAAAATGTTGAGTTTTATGTCCTAAAACTCGTGGTTTGTAAACAATAAACTTATTCTGTAAATCAATAAAGTTGTTATTGAAGTTTTAATTCAATAAATTTGTTATTGAATATGTGAATTGCATTTATAAAGACTAAATCCAATAAACTAAGATCCATGACTATTATATAAATACTTGAACTTTATGTTAAGACATAAAAATGGATCAAGTTTGAGTAAATAGTCAAAATGGTCTATAGTATATCAATAAGGTTGGGTACCTTATTCTGGTAATACTATAGGATGCGACCCACACTGTAGTTATTACAATTTGTTGTAAAGTACTACAAACGAAGTGATCCTGATTCATTCATGTATTGACATGAGGAGCGGGAGCATCCTATGCAATGAGTTTGTATAAGATCGGACCAAGAATTAAGTCACTCTTACTTTATAATGTTGTTTATTTTTTAAGACTGACTATTTCAAAGCGATGACCTAGGTAATTTTACCTTAATCCTGAAGTAACTATAACTTCTGTTTATTCAGGATTACTCTTAGATTTGCATGGATGAGGGTTGGCTCAACAGTGCCGGCTCAATAAGCCTCCCATTTTAGGGTATGACCGGGTAGATAACTGGGGACATAGGATGTTTAGGAATTCACTCCAGCCCATTTTTAGAGATAGTAGAGAGGTTGTTCCCTTAAGTGCTGACTCCAAGTCTTGAACAAGAGGCCCTACCCTCTCATTGGCTTGAGAGGGACTCGGTTTAGTGATTGGCTCACAAACCAATTGTTCATTAAAGGATCAGTAGGATTTAAGGAGCAAGATGTAATCTCAAGGATAAAACAACTTTTAACCCAACTGCTATTATGAACAACCTGTGAAGGGTTAACTTACTAATCATGGTTATATCTGTTGTGGTTGATGCCCTAAATCTCGTAGGGTCCTGTAGTTTGTAAACTCTTGTATGAACAAACATTCTATGATTTATAATATATGATATTTTATTCATATTGTCTATAAAATATTTTATATTTTAGTTGCATTAACCACAAACCAATAAACTAAGTTCCGTGGTTATCTTTGTAACTTAAACATGTATGTGGAGACATATAAGTGGATCGTATTTTAAGTGATAGCCTAAATGGTCTGTAGTATATGGATAAGGCTGGATACCTTATTCTGGTGACACTACGAATATGACTCACTTTGTAGGTGTTACAAATGTTATAAAGTGCTACAAATGATATGATCCTTATCATTCATGTATTAGACATGCGAGTGTGGATATTCTATACAAAAGAGTTTGTATAAGACCAAACCACAAAATGCTTAGTCTTGTTATATAATGCCGTTCATAATTGAGACTTTCATTTCACTAGGATAACCATAGGTAACATGACCTTAATCCTGAGTGTCTATGAGGGCGGTTCTTTGATTTGCGTGGGTGGGAATGGCCAGATCGCCGACTCAACAAGCCTACCATTTTGGGAATTCATCTGATTGGGGAGCTAAGAACTTAGCTACACAAGATGGAATTCACTCCTTCCCCGAAGCAGGTGTAAGTAGATAAATTGCAACCTTAAAGGCTGATTCTGGGGCTTGAACAATGTGACGCTAGACTCTCTCTTGACTCGAGAGGGGTTTAGTCATAGTGAGACTATGTTCTATTGTTCATTAGAGGGATCAGTGGTACTTAAAGAGTTAGATGTAACTATAGGAGCAAAACAGTAATTTTGCCTAGCTGTACTTACGAGTGATTTGTGAAGGGTTATCGTACTGTTGATTGGTTATATCCAATGAACACAGAAATATATCTGTAGTGCGAAGAGTGTAGTTGTCGGTCTTTAGTGGAGTGTCCGACACTTAACGGATGGTGGATAATGTGATTAAAGAGTTTAGTTAGTTATTCATGTACCATTGGAGCTTCAAGCTACAGGTCTATAAGGTCTCATTGGTAGCTCAATGGATTCAAGTTGAGAATTAGGATTTGGGTTAATTTGAAAGGTTCAAATTAACAAGAGGGAATTTAACTATATATGATATATTAAATTTAATTGGTTCAAATTAACAAGAGAGAATTTAACTATATATGATATATTAAATTTAATTCAATTATATGTGATATAATTGATATAATGTATTTGATACATTATTGTTTGATTGGACGAACTAATATTTGAATATGATTCAAATATATTTTCTATGAAGAAGATTTATAGTTATTAAATTTAATATAAATATGATTTATATTAAATGCCATAAAATAAAGAAAAAGAACTATGGTTTATATATTGTATATGATGCAATATTAAAACTATAGATTATAAATATAATATGATAAGTTATATTTATTAATATTTATTAATTAATTAAAAAAATTTCTCAATAACCACCCTTAGTAAGTAGTTATATGGTTTTATGGAAAATTGGGATAAAATAAAACTGTTTTAATTATTCCATGAGAAAAGTGATACGACTGACATTTTTAGCAATCAAGTAAGAGAGTCTTACTAAACGATCACTTGAGAGCCTAAACGATCGAGTAGCTAGTCTATGTGATAGACTTTCTCATTTACACGATAGTTCTGTCGTTTACTCGATTGTCTTCTTCCTCCACTCTAAATCTTCCCTGAAACCAAAATAACGCCAGAGTCCACTACTCCTGGATTCTCACACCGAGAATACCAAGGTAATCTAGTGGTAGTGTGATTTGTTCGAGGATCGAGTTGCTACTTGTTCGAGGGAGATCGAGTTATTCGCTGCATTCGTGAACGATGGAGGGATTATACTTGAAGAAGGGTTCTTCAAAGGCATATTTTCTCTTATCCTTTATTTTTATTTCGAAGCATACTGTAATTAAGTTCATAACGCATAATTTGTTCTTTATAACTATAAATGTATAAGTTCATTCACAATAGAGTTTGGACGATCCGCTTCTGCTCAAAAGTCCTCTGTAATTAGAGTTCCTTCAATTGGTATCAGAGCCAGGTTGTGTTCTGATTTCCAAATTCCATTGTATTATTGAATTTCGTTTACAGTTTGGTGGGTTTTAACTTTCTGCAATGCGTTTAAGTATTAAGTGTTTTTGTGGATGTTATTGATGGATGTTTTGGGATAATTGTCTCTATTTATGCTTTCTTTTACTTTTACAAAAGTTAATTGTAAGGACCCCTGCGTTTTAGGCATAATAACTTGCAATCGAGTCTGTATTATTTTGTTTCTTTGAGTCATTCGTGAGGAAGCTTCAGACGCAAGGAGTTGCTGTTCACTTCGATGGAGAAGACGAAACGATGGTCGCATTGTGTAGCTCAAGCTAGACGATCGTTTAGATTTGGCTATGCGTTCATGTAGAAATGTTCTACTTGGTCGTGTAGTATTCGCTAAATGATTGCATAGCTAATGCTATGCAATCGTGTAAAGAGTTTACTCGATCATTTTGCATTGGCTACATGATCGCGTAGACGCTCAAGGGTAAACGATCACATAGTATTTGATACTCGACGCAAGTCATGTGCGCTAAACGATCGTGTAGGCTATCATGCTCATCGCATAGTCAGTAGCTACACGATCGCAAGGTATACGATACTCGACGCTTGGTACTCCATCGTGTAGACTATCATGCTCATCGCATAGTCATTAACTACACGATCGCATGGCATGCGTTACTCGAAGCACGATACATGATCGCGTGGACTGCTCATCGCATAGTCCTTAGCCACGCGATCATCGCTACACGACCGTTTATACTTGATGTGCGTTACTCGAAGATCAGAAGGATTTGCTACACGATAAGCGACGAGGCTTCAAGGCGGGTGGTTCAAGATCCGTTTCACCTGTTGGAACCGGTTGACTCAATCTTTTGTAATAGTTTAGCTTTTATTTCTGGTTTTGAGACAAGATATCCCGGTCTATCAATTTTTATTAAATGTGCATGTGATGTATATTTATATTATATGCCATAATGTATGTCATATAGTTTTAAAACCCACCATAGGTTATGCATTTAATTCATGCATCATCTTTACATTATAAGAGTTATAATATATTGGTTTGTATGATTAAATTACTTAAAGCCTGCTCATGCATCATATAATATAAGAGTTATAATATATTCATTCATTAAAGCATATCCATGCATCATTTATATTATAAATGTTATAATATAAGGTTGTATGTTAGCATGGAATGTATGCTTAGTTCATTATTTTGTTGTATAAAAGTTATATAAATTAGTAATGAATAAACATTGCATAAAGCATGACATTTAGGTTTATTATAAAAGTTATAAATACCTTGTGAATGTCTAGCTTAGTAATGTGGATGGTTTTAATTGTTTCATTCTGTATAAGAGTTATAATTAATGAAATTAGAATTAAAATCAATAATAAAGAGTTGCATGCACACCTTAGGCTTTAATCATGTTTTAAAAGAGTTTTAAAATTTGATTGAGTTACACCTAAGATCACGTTTCTAATAAGATTAGAAACCTAAGTTTAATCTTTAATTTGGTTTAATAGGATTAACTTGACTAATAAAATATTAAATATGTAACAAACGTATCCATAAGGGACCTTTTGGCTAAGGTTGGTTAAGGCTAGGCTGGGGTACTTAAGTCAATGGAAACGTCACACCTGTACCTGGGGACCTACTTAGAAAGGTAAATTAGATAGATTTGTTACATGCATGCAAATTTGATGAAAGTCTGTTAAAGTGTTTAATGAGACTTGAATCAAACTTGTTTAATTATCAAAAGAAAGTGTTGTTTTTTAGCAAATTAAACAAACCACTTAGTTGAAATCAGTTAAAATTAGTAGCTGGATTTTCTAAGTTAATGAATCCCTAGGTAGAACATTCAGTGGGAGGTAATAGGGGAATATGATACTTCACTTTACTTCTACACGTTTCTCCTTAAAAAGTTCACACCGTGAGATCTATCCTCGACCTCGAGGCACCCTAGGAGTGTCCCTCTAGGATGGAATTTAGGTAGGTCAATACCAAGGTGAATGGAGAGAATGTTCATAGAAAGTGGGAGCGGGACGTGTGACAACATATCCCTCAGTCTCTCTCATTAGGTTGGATAAAGTTTTAGTGCATCGCCCTGTGGCACCCTAGGAGTATCCCCCTAAAGGATGGCTATTTTGTACAACTCTTTATCTGATCTTCAGAAATGGATAGGGTTGCTTTAATCTCTTGTTCTAATCTGCTTTTTCCTATAGTTGGCTGATTAAGGCGGGACTCTAGGGCCTAAAGTGATGGGTTACACTTACATAGAATTGTTAAGGATGTTAAAAAATTCTGGACCGAACAATGGTGACTGTTAGATTCAGTTACAAGGAGTTGTTTTTGTTTAATGGTTGAGATTGTCTCATTCTATTGAAGGGGCACTTGATCACCTTACTGTGATTTTTGTCCTACCTCACTAGAGCATTATTGAAAAATAAATGTCACTTAGGATATAATTGGTGTTAAAAGTGGATTAATGCAAGTAGACTTATTAAGTTTGTTCAATTTTTCAGTAATATTATTATGGCTACCACTACTCTTTCATTTCTTGTCGCTGATAAATTGACTGGCGAAAATTATGCTAGTTGGAAAAACACGATAAACATGATACTTATCATTGATGACTTAAGGTTCGTCCTTATGGAGGAGTGTCCTCCTATTCCACCTCCCAACGCTGCTTGAAACGTTCGAGACACGAACGAAAAGGCCCGAGCGTATATCTTGGCCAACCTTAACGACGTTTTGGCCAAAAAGCATGAGCCCATGGTCACTGCACGCAAGATCATGGAGTCCTTGAGGGGAATGTTCGGACAACCGTCTGTGCAGCTCAGACTCGACGCTCTAAAGTACATCTTCAACTCATGGATGAAGAAGGGAACATCTGTTCGAGAACATGTTCTCAATATGATGGTCCACTTCAACGTGGCAAAGATGAGCGAGTCGAGCATCAATGAGGCCAGCCAGGTTAGCATAATTTTGGAGTCGTTACTAGAAAGCTTCCTTCACTTCGTAAGTAACACTGTTCTGAACAGGGTTGATTACAACCTTACAAATCTACTAAATGAGTTGCAGACTTTCCAATTTTTGCTGAAAAGAAAAGAAAGGAAGGTTGGTGAGGTAAATGTTGCCTCATCTTCCAAAAAGTTTCATAAAGGTTCGACCTCTGGAACTAAATTTGCACTTTCTTCTTCTGGCACAAGCAAGTGGAAGAAGAAGAAAGGTCGTAAGGGGAAGACGCCTGCTAACCCACAACCTGCTTCTCCACAGGGTAGGCAACTAGTGCGGCTTGACAAGGAAAAATGTTTCCATTGCAACCATGATGGGCACTGGAAGCGGAACTGCCCACGTTATTTGGCTGGGAAGAAGAAGGCGAAACAAGATAAATACGATTTACTAGTTTTTGAAACTTGTTTAGTGGAGAATGATGATTTTGCCTGGATTATTGACTCTGAGGAAACTAACCATGTTTGTTCTTCATTTCAGGGAATTAGTTCCTACCAGCAGCTTGGTATTGGTGAGATGAAAATACGAGTTGAAATCAGGCATGTCATCTCAGCTGTGGCAATGGGAGGTCTCCGGTTGACTTTATAGAATAGGTTTATCATTCTAAATGATGTTTATGTAGTTCCCGAGTTAAATAGGAACTTAATTTCTGTAAAGTATTTGCACGAATGTAATTATACACTGAATTTTTCTGTAAGTAAAGTGCTTATTTTGAAAAATGGTATTGATATATGTTCGACTCAACTGGAAAAAAATTTGTATGTGCTAAGGTCGTTAGCAACAAATTCCCTCCATAACATAGAGATGTTCAAAACTGTCGTAACTCAAAACAAACAACTTAAAATTTCTCCTAAAGAAAATGCACAACTTTTACACCTACGTTTAGGGCACATTAATCTCAATAGGATTGAGAGGTTGGTGAAGAATGGACTTTTAAGTGAGTTAGAAAAAACTTCTTTCCCTGTGTGCGAGTCATGCCTCGAAGACAAAATGACTGAAAGACCTTTTACTGGAAAAGATTATAGGGCCAAAGACCCTCTTGAGTTAGTGCATTCAGACATTTGTGGTCCAATGAATGTACGAGCCAGGGGAGGCTATAAATATTTCATCACTTTAACTGATGATTATTCGAGGTATGGGCACGTTTATTTAATGCAATATAAGTCTGAGTCTTTTGAAAAGTTCAAAGAGTTCAAGGTTGAAGTTGAAAAAGCATTAAGTAAAACGATTAAAACACTTCGATCTAATTGAGGTGGAGAGTTTTTGGATTATGAGTTTTAAAACTATATGATAGAACATGGAATAGTTTCCCAACTCAGATCCTGGTACACCTCAGCAGAATGGTGTATCAGAGAGGAGAAATCGAACCTTATTGGACATGGTTCGGTCGATGATGAGTTATGCTTCCTTGCCGTACTCGTTTTACGGATTTGCAATAGAGACTACAACTTTTATCCTGAACTGTGTTCCCTCCAAAAGTGTTACCATAACACCTTTGGAGTTGCGGAATGGTCATAAAGCTAGTTTACGTCATTTCTGCATTTGAGGTTGCCCAGCACATGTGCTTGAGGCTAATCCTAAAAAACTGGAACCATGTTCAGGGTTATACATATTTGTAGGCTACTCCAAAGGGACACGAGGGGGTTATTTTTATGATCCTAAAGAAAAAAAAAAGTGTTTGTATCGATAAATGCTACTTTTCTTGAGGAGAATCATATAAGGGAGCACAGACCTAGAAGAAAAATCATGTTGAATGAGCTTTCCTATGAAACTACTGAATCTTCAATAAGATTTGTTGAAGAGCCTACTAGGATGACCATAGGTAACATGACCTTAACATGACCTTAATCCTGAGTGAGTTGTGAACTCCTGCCTATGAAGGCAGTCCTTTGATTTGCTTGGGTGAGAGTGGCCAGATCGCCGACTCAACAAGCCTACCATTTTGGAGATTCGTCTAATTGAGGAGCTGGTAACCCAGTTACACAAGATGGAATTCATTCCTTCACCGAAGCAGGGGTAAATAGATAAATTACTCCCTTAAGCCCTGATTCTGGGTCTTGAACAATGTGGCACCACACCCTCTCTTGGCCTGAGAGGGGTTTATTCATAATGGGGCTATGATCTATTGTTCATTAGAGAGATTAGTGGTACTTAAGAAGTTAGATATAACTATAGGGGCAAAACGATAATTTGGCCTAGCTGTACTTATGAGCGATTTGTGAAGAGTCATTGTACTGTTGATTGGTTATATCCAATGGACACATAAATATATCTGTAGTGCGAAGAGTGCAGCTGTCGGTCTTTAGTGGAGTGCCCAGCAGTTAACGGATGGTGGATAGCCTGCACCGAAACAGTGCTTTACCCCTAGATGTCCAGTCAATTGTTGCGCCTCAACATGTGATTAAAGAGTTTCGTCAATTATTCACGTATTGTTGGAACTTCAAGCTATAAGTCCATAAGGTCCCCTTGGTAGCTCAATGGATTCAAGTTGAATATCAATTTTTGGGTTAATTTGAAATGTTCAAATTAACAAGAGGGAATTTGATTATATATGATATAATTAAATTAATTAAATTATATATGATATAATTAATATAATGTATTTGATACATTATTGTTTGATTGAAGGAACTAATATTTGAATATGATTCAAATATATTTTTTATGAATAAGATTCATAGTTATTATTTATATTAAATTCCATAAAATAAAGAAAAAAAACTATGGTTTATATATTGTATATGATGCAATATTAAAACTATAAATAATAAATATAACATGGTAAGTTAGTTATCATATTTATTTATATTTATTAATTATTTGATAATTAAAATCTTTTTCTCAATAGCCACCCTTAATGGGTAGTTATACGGTCTTATGGAAAATTGGAATAAAATAAAATTGTTTTAATTATTCCAAGAAAAAAGTGATACGACTGACATTTTTAGCAATCGAGTAAGAGAGTTTTACTAAACGATCACTTGAGAGTCTAAATGATGGAGTAGCTAGTCTATGCGATAGACTTTCTCATCTACTTGATAGTTCTACCATTTACTCGATCGTCTTCTTCCTCCACTTTAAATCTTCCCTGAAACCAAAATAAGCCAGAGCCTACCGCTCCTGAATTCTCACACCAAGAATGTCAAGATAATCTAGTGGTAGTGTCCGATTTGTTCGAGGATCGAGTTGCTACTTGTTCGAGGGAGATTAAGTTGTTCGCTGTGTTCGTGAACGGTCGAGGGATTATACTTGAAGAAGGGTTCTTCAAAGGTATATTTTCTCTTATCCTTTGTTTTTATTTCGAAGCATGCTATAATTAAGTTTATAATGCATAATATTTTCTATATAACTGTGTAAATGTATGAATTCATTCACAATGGAGTTTGGACGATCCGCTTCCGCTCAAAGGTCCTCTGTAATTAGAGTTCCTTCAATATCAAGTGGACATAATATATCTATAGTGAAGGGAATACAACTACTGAGCTTTAGTGGAATGACCCGGTAGTTAACGAATGGTGGTTAATTAGGTTAAAAAGTTTAACTAGTTAATCATGGATCATTGGAGCCCATGATCTATAGGTCCATGAGGTCCCCCTACTAGCTCAAATTCAGTTTTTGGAGTAAAATCATAAATATATTAAAGAAACTTGTTTTACAGAGAACCTACGAGCGGAAGCGGATTGTCCAAATCCTTTTTCGATTAAAATCAAATGCTTATAGTAAACGATACAGATTATGCATTATAATATAAATTACAGTATGCTTTTGAACAACAAAAAGGATTTAGAGATTATACCTTTGAAGAACTCTTCTTCAAGTAAATTCCTTGAACAGCAACGAACTCTCCTCGAACAAACAGCAACCAGAAGACTCGAACCAAATGGGAACACACTACCACTTGGTGACCTTGGTATTCTCGAGGTGAGAACCCAGGAGTGGTGGGCTCTGACTATTTTGGTTAGAAGGGAGTTTGTGAGATTAGAAGAGGAAGACGATTGAAAAGAAAAACACTATCCTATCGTGAAGCTTGTCCAATCGTGTAGTTCAATGAGACTTTCGTATACGCTCTATTTGTTTTTTCGTGAATCTCTCAATGTAAAAATAAAATCTTATTTTATTTATCCCAATTTTCCACAAAACCACTTAACTTCCCACTAAGGTGGTTAGAGAGAAAAAGGGATTAATTATCAAATAATTGATAATATAAATAAATATGATAACCAACTTATGATATTATATTTATAATCTATAGTTTTAATATTGCATCATATACAATATAAACTATAGTTCATTTTCTCTATTTTATGACATTTAATATAAATTATATTTATATTAAATTTAACAACTATGAATCTCATTCATAGAAAAAAATATTTGATCACATTCAAATTTTTATTCCTCTAATTAAACTATAATGTATCAAATACATTATATCAATTATATCATATATAATTAAATTAATTTAATTATATCATATATAATTAAAATCCCTCTTACTAATTTGAACATTTCAAATTAACCAAAAAACTGATTCTCAACTAAATCTTTTTGAGCTACCAAGGGGACCTTTTAGACTTGTAGCTAAAAGATCCAACGGTACGTGAATAATTGATTAAACTCTTTAATTACATTATTCACCACCCGTTAACTGCCGGACACTCTACTAAAGACCAACAACTGAACTCTTCGTACTATAGATATATTTCTATGTCCATTGGATATAACCAATCAACAGTATGATGACCCTACACAAATTGTTTGTAAGTATAGCTGGGCCAAATTACCTTTTTGCCCTTGTAGTTACATCTAACTCCTTAAGTACCACTGATTTCTCTAATGAACAATAGATCATAGTTCTACTATGACTAACCCTTCTTGAGTAAAGAGAGGGTGTGGCACCACATTGATCAAGACTTAGAATCAGCCCTTAAGGGAGCAATTTATCTACTTACCCCTGCTTCGGGGAAGGAGTGAATTCCATCTTGTGTAGCTGAGTTCCCAGCTCCCCAATATGGTAAATCCTCAAAATGTTAGGCTTGTTGAGTCGGGATCTAGCCACTCTCACCTATACAAATCAAAGGACTGCCCTTATAGACAGGAGTTCACAACTCACTCAGGATTAAGGTCATGTTACCTATGGTCATCCTAGTGAAATGAAAGTTTCTATTATGAATAGCGTGATATAATGAGGCTAAGGATTTCGTGGTTCGGTCTTAGACAAACTTCTCTGAATATCCCCGCTTGCATATCTAATATATGAGTGATCAGGATCAGATCATTTGTAGCATTTTACAACATTTGTAATACCTATAAAGCGGGCCATACTCGTAGTGTCACCAGGATAAGGTACCCAACCTTATCCATATATTATAGACCATTTAGGTTATCACTTAAACATGATCCACCTGTATGTCTCCACATTTATGTTTAAGTTACAACGATAACCTTGGATGTTAGTTTATTGGTTTGTTGTTAACGCAACTAAAATATCATATATTTCATAGACAATGTGAATAAAATATCAAATATTAATCACAGAAATGTTTGCTTGTACAAGATTTACAAACTATAGAACCCTATAAGATTTAAGGCATCAACCCAAACATATACACAATATATTTAACCTATTGTTTAATTGTGAATTAAACATAAAGATAGAGAGAATAAGAGAGATTTAAATAAGATTTAAATATCAAGACCATGAATAAGGATTCATATTGAATGGGATTAGTGTTGGATTTAATATTAGATTAAATTAATTAGATTGTTTAATTAATTATTTAATATTAATTTAATTATTAGAATTAGTTTTTAAATTAAATGGAATTGGTCAAAATTACATTAAAAGTCAAAATTGTTGACTAAGTAAAAAATGCATTAAAAGTTAAAATAATTGACTAGGTCAAAATTTCATTTAAAGTGAAAATTATTGACCAAGTCAAATATGCAATAAGAAGTCAAAATGTTGACTTTAGACTTTGAGAGTCAACCAGTCAAATTGTTGACTTTGGACTTTTAAAGTCAAAAGTTTTGACATTTGACCAAGTTAGTTGAAAGTTCCAACATTTTTTAGTGGAAAATTCCAACTATTGAATTGCTAAGTGTTGTCTTCGATTTGAAGACTGATGCGTTTGATTTGTGATGTGTTATGGTGTGAGTTTGCGGTGATGTATGATATGCGGTGATTATGCAACTTTTCCTAACAAGACCCAAGTATAAGCCTTATTAGGTTTCCTGGTAAGTCCAGGGTCGAACACAAGGACTACTAAGTAAATATGCGACAGTCACTTTGATTCTCTTGTGGTAGTAAAAAAAATGAAGTGGATGGTGTTTTGATTAAGGTTTTTCCTATGCGACGGAGTTGAACACAGAGTTGAAGAAATCGAGAGTTACAATGAGTATGCGATGAAGGGGTTGAGAAGGGGTTTAGCTAACACTTCCTAAGATTATGCACAAGTTATGCGATCATACTACACACAAATAACAACACGTCATCTCTCAATGCAGAATGCCATACTTCCTATTTCTATGACGCATGCGATGTGTATACGAAAAAGTCGATAGGGCTTATGTCTAAGCCTCTATTCTTGTCTATGCGATGATGAATGATGCACACATAAAACAAGGTGACCGCATACAATCATTCCTATTTCTAGGGCGCATGTGATGTGTAAATAGCAATAGAACTTATGCCTAAGTTTCTATTTCTTGCTTTATGCGATTCTAATCTGACTCTCTCAAGCCTAGATTCTAATCTGACTCTCTCAAGTCTAGATTCTATCTTTAGAATACTCTCTCAAGTATATCTAAAGGGTGAATGATTGCATACATAAGACAAGATGATCGATAAAATGTAAATCTTAAGTCATGCTAGCTAAAGTACTTCTCAATCCATTCAGAAATTTAGCTACTCATGTGAAATATTGGAGAGAATGAACATAGATTGAAATGAGATTTCCATTTTCTGTAAAATAAAGTACTGAATACAAAAATATCAAATGGATTTGAGAGATAAGAAGCCGATAAGCAATGTCTTGCTTCTCGAGGCCTTTTACACTGCTATTTTTCATTCCGACTCTGTTCCAAATGTATATTCTTGCTCTCACAAGTGTTGACCCTCTCTCCTTTGTAACATTTCCAGCAGTCTCTCGATTGTCTGGGATGATTCTTCTCGGTTTCCTCGCTCTCCTTGTTCATCTCCGTCCTCTAAGTATAAAGTATGAGTATGTATGTGAACAGACTAACGACTCTCTAACTTGTTAACCTCTTTTACACTGGTGGCCTTCGGTATTTATAGAGCTCAAGGTGAAGCAGCCCTCCTTTCTAATGATTGCAATGATGGGCGGTATTAATTCTCCTGCTCTGATGTGCCGATTAATGGTCACCGAAAGTTGAGTGTACTTGCTACAGTGTGACTTTAACGCCTTGTCAACTAAATTCGGATTCGACCGTTAGCAACTTTCCATCCCATCATGATTTATTATGCTGTCACCTTGATGTGCAATCTTTATGTGGCCACCTTTTTAAGAAACTTCTCACGATCACATGACTTTGTGATCGCAATCTTCAAGCGCGCAGACGCCTTGTTCCTTTGGATCGCAATTTTACTTGCGCCAGCATTTTTCCTGCACAAAATAAGTAAATTAACTACTTTTATGCAATGGGCACTTGTGATCGCAATTTCTTTCAGTTTAGCGCTTTTGGACATGCTATTTCTTATTTTACCATCGCATTCTCTCATTGTTTTACTTATTTAAGTTGTAATAACTTGTATTTCTACCCGTTATCAAAGACACTTGCCCCACTTAATCCTATTTTGAGTTAGTGGTTTTTTTAGTGTCAAATTCTCATCAAACTCAAAATTTCATGTCATGCATGAAATCACCTATAAGTAGAAGAGTTCTATGATATTTGGTTTTTCTTGGCAAAGTGGGTATTTATGAGATTTTTTAGAAAAATCTTAGTCCTAAATCTTTCTCAAATATTAACCTATTCCTCTCCAAATTAGTCACTTGTCAGATCCCACCATCCCATTCTAAGGTCGGAGAATAGTTGGGAAGTCTCACGTGGTGGTCTACGAACTGTTTGGGAGGAGATTGGAGCAGATTTGGAGAAGCTTTGGAGACTACAAGGATTGTATTTATTAAATTCCTTTGATTTATTTTGATTTGCATGCTTATTCTTTTAAATTAACCTAATTAGAGTACTTTAAATCCTTTATTTCTTCCATTGTGCATGTATTCGTTCCATCAAAGAAAACATTTTCTCATCGAGCAATATCAGTTTGATATTGTGCATAAGCAAAGGTGTCTAATGACTTGAACCTTCACATAGTGTGGATGATTTAGAATATACTAGAGTAATTCTTGGTTTTGAACTTTATCTCTAAAAGCATCTCACATACAATATTATTAGGGTGTAGTTCGAAAGCCCCTGCTTTAAGGTCTAGCATGTGTTTCCTGTTTAGTGAACGCTCTAGAGAATTTGTCAAAAATTCCATAGGAAGTGGCCCCTACTTCCACATTCACATAGGTGAGTCTATTAGAAGTACTCCTATAACTTGGTACCCCACTTAACATCAAGTATAGATCTCATTAAGAACTAAGTTCAACCTTTCTTATGCTTCAGGATATCATGCTCAGACTCTAGGTCATGGGAAGGGAACTCTGTGTTCGTTTTAGCATGATTCACTTCATATCACTTGTGATTAGTTATTACCATTGAACATGTTTCTTGGGACCTCCAGTCTACAGGTTGGGTTTTTCTCACAGGTGATCCATCAATCTATAGGCATGAGTCCCATCCTTTTTGAGGTTTTGAAAACCTTCTCTCTGGCCAGTCATTTCGTCAAAGGATTTGCCAAGTTTTCATTAGTTCATATATGATCCACTCTAACTACACCATTAGTGAGGAACTCTCTAATGATACTATGCTTACGATGTATTTGTCATCTCTTTCCATTGTAGTAACAGTTTTGAAATTTTGTTATTGTTGCAGTCCTATCACAATGGATCAATATGGCTGGTACCAACTTTTCCCATAAGGGAATCTCTGATAGTAGACTTCTAAGCCAACTTGTTTCTTCACTAGCTATTGCTAGTGCTATCATTTCTGACTCCATCGTAGATTGAGCTAAAATAGACTGTGTCTTGGACTTCCAAGAGAGACTCCTTCTGTTATATTAAAGATATAGCCACTAGCCTTTGAATCATCCAAGAGGGAGTTCTAGTCAGTATCGCTGAACCCTTTTAGGATAGCAGGAAACTTCTGATATTGTAAACCTAAGTTTTGGGTTTTCTTCAAGTACTTCATAACCCTTTCTATAGCATTCTAATGCTCTATACTAGGTCAACTTATAAACCTATAAAGTAATCCTACAACATAAGCTAGATCAGACCTAGTGCAGTCAGCAGCATATCTGAGACTGCCTATGATGCTCAAATACTCAGTTTGATTAACAGTGTCACCAGTGTTCTTGAACAACTTAACACTAGGGTCATAAGAAGTACATGTTGGTTTACATTCAAAGAAATTATATTTTTTCAGAATCTTTTCTACATAGTGAGATTGATCCAAAGAAATTCCCTTTTCAAACCTAATCACTTTCATGCCTAAGATAACACTCACTTCTCCTAAGTCTTTCATATCAAAGTTTTCACTCAACAAGGATTTTACATCATTTATAACGTGCAAGTTTGATCCAAAGATTAACAAATAATCTACATACAAGCATAAGATCATGCAAAGATCGTTTTCAACCTTGTAGTAGATGCATTTATCACTTTCATTGATTTTGAAACCTTTAGACAAGATTAGGTTATTAAAATTTTCATGTCACTGGTTAGGAGCTTGTTTCAAGCCATAAAGAGATTTATCTAGCTTGCAAACCTTTTTCTTTTGGCCATGGACTATGAAGCCCTCAGGTTGTTCCATGTAAACCTCTTCTTCAAGTTCACCATTTAGAAAAGCGGTCTTTACATCCATCTGACGTACCACGAGATTATATAGGGCAACGAGAGAAAACACTACACGGATTAAGGTAATTCTAGTGATAGAGGAAAAGGTATCAAAGAAGTCTTATGTTTTCTCTTTATCAAAAACCCTTTTCTACTAACCTGGCTTTAAACTTGTCAACTGTTCCATCAGGTCTAAGCTTCTTTCTTAGGATCCATTTGCATTCTATTTCCTTGCAACCTTGTGGTAAGTCTACTAAGTGTCAAGTCCTATTTGACTCATGAGAATTCATCTCATCATTTATAATTTTTTGCAATAAGTTGGCATCTATAGATGACAAAACAACTTTTAGGACTTTAGGATCTTCTTCTACATTATAAGTCTGGAAGTCATTCACAAAATCCTTGATAGTTCTAGTTATTTTGCTTCTTCTAGGTTCTAGATCGACTTCCTCTTTAGAGGTAGGATTTCTAACTAGGGTTATACTATTGGATCCTGAGCCCCCACTATTTCTTGATTTAAAGAAAAATCTATCCTTAAAGAAGTCAGAATCATTTGACTCAATAATCACTTGGTTTACTAGGTCATAGAACCTATAGGCTTTACTATTTATGACATAACCTATAAAGACACACTCATAGGCTCTACTAGCAAGTTTTCTTCTTTTGAGGTTAGGAATTCTAAAAGCTAAACACCCTTATGTTCTAAAATATGACAAGTTTGGCTTCTTGTTCTTAAGGACTTCGTAAGATGAAGTTTTTTTTTTTTAGATTTTGGTATTTTATTTAGGACATAACACACGATAAGGATGGTTTCATCCCACAAATAAGACACAACTTCTGAATGGAGTAAAATAGTAACTACTAGCTTAGCTAAAGTTCTATTTTTCCTTTAAAGCATTTCTATTCATTTTAGGAGAGTAAGGTGCAGTCTTTTCATGTATTATTCCATGTGAGTAAAAGAATTTATTAAAACCATCTAAGTCATACTTTGTTCTCTTATCACTATGAAGTCTTTTAACCTTTTGGTATACTGATTTTCTACTTCGATTACAATCAATTTAAAAGCATTAAACGCATCGCTTTTGTTTTTTAGCAAATATACAAAGGTGAAATTAGAGCAATCATCAATAAAAGATAAAATATCTTTTACTATTCCCAATCAAGATGCCATCAAATTCACATAAGTCAGAATGAATTAAATCTAGAGGCTCAGATTACCTAAGTACATATTTATGCGGAGTCTTAGTTATTTTAGCCTAACTACAATATTTGCATTTATCAAATTCATTCATGGATAACTTAAGAATCATTTCTAACCTACTCAAGTTACTAATTATCTATTTATTTACATGACAGAGTCTAGCATGCTAAATATTAAGTGAACATAACATATAAATAGAAGATTTCATCTTATTAATTTCAAGGTGAAGTTTGTACATGCCATCAATTGCATAGCCTTTTCCTACGAAAACATTATTTTTAGTAAGAGTATATAAGTCTGCCCCTGTAGTCTGAGTAAAGCCGGCCTTGTTTAGGAGATAGACTGATACTAGATTCTTCTTTATCTCCAGAGTGTGCAGGACTTCATTTAGTATGAGAATCATCCCGAAGGTAAACTTCAGCTCCACTTTGTCGGTTCCAGCAACTTCCATTGAGTGATGATCCCCCAACGGTATTGTAAAACCTGCACCTTACTTTTCCCTTTTTAATTATGTTTATTGTTTAAGTTAAGCAAAATGTTGGGTTATGTGAAGCCCGAATCTCAATTTCCCTACTTAAGCAGGTAATTAAGGAAATTAACTAAGTATAAGTTAAATCCTATGTTGAAGAGAAGGAAAATTCTAAGTGTTGAATAGATTTTCCTTGAGTAGCTTTGAGTTGAGCCTTAACTAGTAAGTATAAAGTAAAAAAGAAATCATGCGTGTGGTGTTAGGAAACATTAACGCATGAGATGAGACTAAGTTTGTGAGGTTAAAAGAAATTAAGCATTAAAGTTAAAGACAACCATGCGTTAAGTATATGAAGTTTGTCCAATTGTTGGCATGACAAGGGACACATGTTGACCGTAGCGTTAGCAAGAGGTGCTGCCCAAAGGTTGCTCATGTGTTGGGATGATAAGAGGTCATATAGCTAGACAATGAGGGCAAGGCGCTGGGCGTTGGAGTGATGTGCGCGGACGATCATGTAGCTATATGCGACACTAAACGATGTGCTAGACGATAGCACTACACGATAGGCGATGGCGCTACACGATCAGCATAGGCGCTAAACGATAGCGTTAAACGATGAACTTGGGCACTACACGATGACCGTGAGTGCTAGATGATAGGTGAAAAGATAGATGATGGGCGTTGCGTGATAGACGCAGACGCTAGACGATGGCGTTACACAATAAGTGGACGCACTAGACGATGGGCGTGATGCGTTAGACGATGGGGTCAGTGTTACACGATGAGCGATATCGAGAGGTACGCGATGAGCGATAGCAAGATTGTTAGCAGCGAAAGATTACTAAATGATGAGTTATGCGATAGGTTATGCACTGAACGATGAGCGACAGCGAGAGATCACTAAACGATGGAGCTATACAATGGGGCGTAGGCACTATGCGTGGGCACAGGCGCTAAACGATTGGCAATAGTGAGAGGGTTGGATGTTAAGCGATAGCAAAAGATTTAGCTAGACGATGAAGCTGTGTGATGAAGTGCAAGAGCTACACGATGAACTAGACGATAGGTCAAGCCATTGTGAGTGCATGGTGAAGTGTCTATGCGTTGCTAAGGCTTGCGGTACATAAGGCTTATGAGGTTAGTTTGCGTTGGTCTTGAGAAAGAGACTAAGGATGTTGGCAAGTAAGAAGAGCATGCTAGCGTTAGTCATAAGGGATGCATTAGCAAGAGGCTAGGCAATGGTAAGATAAACCATGAGGCATTAAGTTGAGACCTAGCATGACCCAAGGGTTGTTATGCATTGGTGATGTGCTATGTGCTAAGGACATCCGAGGGCATGTGAGCGCATAGGACAAGGCTTGAGCAAGTAGTATGCGTTGAAAAACTGTGATGGTCATAGTCCTAATTGAATGCATGTGCCAAAGGTGAGCCATGCGAGAGAAGGATATGCGGCCAATCAAGGACTTGCGATTTCTCGAGGTTAGTGTGGCATAAGTGATGCATTGATGATAAAGCCATGGGCTGATAATGGCTAACCGAGAAGAGGTTAAGCTTAAGTAAGTAGGAGGTGGACAGATGAGATCTCGTGCAAGTTGAGGTCGACAGTGAGGAGGTATGCAAGGAGGGACTTGTTCGTTGGCTAAGGGAAAGGAAGAAACTTTAGTGTCATTGTGGCAAGGAGTTTTGTTGGCAACAGGAATTGTGGATGCTTGGACATGCTACCAAATACGAGGTGTCGAGCTTGGAGGGACTTTGGATGCCTATAAATAGTGCCAAAGGACTTCTCTTCAGATCCTAACTCGAATTATCTTCAAAGGGCATTAGGAAGAGTGCATTAGCAAGACCACGCATTGGACAAGTGGTTCCAAGAAAGGGAGATATTGCCAGACAATGGGATTATGAAGTAACATCAACTTGGGAGGAGGAGTTCTCCCAGAATACTCGTGTGTTTTGAGTGATTTCAAAGAAATTTGAAAGCTCTGAGAGTCTAGTTTTGAAGGAAGGGCTGTCGGAGAAGAATCCCAAAGGAATCAGGCTGGAGAGTGAGGAAAATACAGAAAGGTCGAGCTCTCGAGTATGCTTGAGCCAGTCTTGATGATTTGAGAATTCTGGCCAAACCACAAGAAGTTCGGAGCTAATATTTTATGGTACGCTTCCTAAGACATTTTAGAACATATTTTTAGAAGGAAGTGTCTCAAAATAAGGCTTGGAATAATAAGTAATCTAAGCGTGAATTTGAATCTGAAATTTAGGGTTAAATAGGGAACTCGAGGAAACCTAAGGAACTTTGGAGAGGAAAGTTCCTAACCAACCAAGGTGAGTGGTTATTCTACTATTTGTATGATTGATTTCTATATGTATATATGTGATTATATATATATATATAGGTTATATTTGAAATATTGACATGATCGGGAAATGTATTTTGTCTAGATTTGATTGTTGTTGTGTTGTTGTCATAATGCATGTGTAATTGCATTGAGAAACGGGATTTGTACCCGGGATACTGTTAGCATGCTTTGTGGATGCTTGGCTGGGATTTCCAGGATATCTGGTTGGAATTGTTAACGTACCCAACATGTCTAACAGGAAATGTCGACATGTGCACATTCGGGGAAAATACATGATCATGCCAGGATTATCCAACTGATAGGCTGGGGAGGTTAAACTTTATTATATGATTGTTATTTGATTGTTGAATTGTTTTCCCAAAAATGAATTTTTGAAATCAAACCTGTTTTCATATAAAGCTGCCACTTATTGAGTTATGTAGCTCACGTTTTCCATGTTTAATTTCTCTCTCCCACCCCCACCCCCAGGTAGTGGAAGTTGAGAAGTTCCAGGATATTGCTAAGGTTAAAGTCTGCCACAGCCACAATCACACTTCCTATTTTAGAATTGTTGATGTAAACTTTGTAGTTAAGCCTAAGAGTTGTATAAGTGTTATACTGTTGTAATAAAATGAGCTTAATCAAACAGTTGTTGTTTACATCTTTGGTTTAAAGTTTTATGAGAGCAAATAGGTTCAAATGGGCAGTAGGTATCACAAAAAGGTGATATCTATAGTTCTTCATGCCTCCCTTCGGCTCAGGAGGCGGGGGTGATAGGTTAAATATTTAAGTTAGATTGGATTTGTGCATTCTAAGATAAAGGATGAGTTTGAAGAAGGAAAATGGTTAAGTACGGAAACTTAGCTCTCAGTACTTATTAATCTGGCTTTACAAAGAGAATTTCTGGCTAAGTGTTGATCGTGCTGAATGGTGTTTGAGCGTCGAGTGAACGCAAGGCAAGCATCGAGTAAATGTTGTCGAGCGTCGAGCATAAGTAATTGAGGAAAGGTAAAGCATCAAGTAAAGGCTACCGATTGTCGAGTATAAGTAATCGAGAAAGGAGTTGAGCGTCGAGGGTAAGTGAGGAAGGGTTGCGTGTTGAGTACGAGCGATCGAGTTAGGAGCATGCATCGAGCGAGCTCCCAGTGCCGAGTTTCCCCATCAAGTATTTAACAGAGAGTCACGAAATTTTCCATTGAGTAAGGACCTTTCTCTATCGAGTTTTCCCAGCGAGGATCGAGTTTCTTGAAACACTCAGTTTTAAAATTCTCTTTTAGTTACCCGAAAATATGGCTTAATCTCGGCCCTTAATCTCAACTAGTGGGTGAGGTGGCTTAAGGAGATTTCATGCAAAGGGCTGGACAGTAGTATAAAATAGAAGAGAAATTCATGGGCTTGTTTTGGACAATTTTCTCAAGCAAACCAGACGAACTTGGTACCATTGGAAAGCTCTATGAGTCGTTTCTAAGATTGAGTCTTTGGAAGGGAGTTCTCACCGAAAAGAGGGCCGGAGAAGGAAGGAAAAGTTGAAGGTTCATTTTTGGGTATTTCCAGGCACTCGAAGAAGAAACGTAGATCTAGACCAAACCACTTGAATTTTCAAGCTAAAACCTTAAGATATTCTCGTAAACACCATTTCAAGTAAGTTTTTAGAAGGAACCTTGGCAAGAAAAGGTCTAGGGTTCGAGTTACATATTTTGGAAGTTAAACCTAGAATCTTTACTCAAGCAGGGGGTTACAATTAGGGCTTTCGGGAAAAATTTGAAGGCCCGGGTTAAACCACAAGGAGTTCCATGCTGAAACTTTGAGGCAACATTGATAACGGAATTTCAAACATGTTTGGGGAAGGAAATTTCTTGAAATGGGTTCTAGTTTTAAAGTTATTTCCTAAGTATGAGCTTAGTTAAAAGAGTAGTCTCAAAAGGGAGGCCAAAGTAGCAACTAAACTCTTATTATTTTTTGTTTAGGAGTTACGTCCATTGAGGAGGCTACAAAGCTTCAGAAGGAAGAAGCCCAAGTATTCGTGAGTGATTAAATGCTTTCAAATATGTTCACAATAAGGGACATGCGTTCCAAATGAATTTCATGCTAATGTTCATGGGTTTTCCAATACTTATGTTTTAAAGAGTTCATGGCATTTCCTAAGCATGATGTTTTAAGTTATTTAAATGAGTTTTACTAATCCTAGTGTATGTTAAGAATGCATGAAAGAGTATTGCAACTACATGTTTATAATTCTGAAGCATGCATGTTGAATGTTAATAATGTTCTTAGGGCGAAAGCTAAGTAAGTGCTAAGCCTAAGCTTATGATGCTCAAATTTCCTATGAATGTTACGTTTCTAATATTCCGGGTACCGAAGGTATAGAAGGTATCTGAGGAAGTACCTAAGGTGTTGATGGTGAAGGATCTCATACCGAAAGTTCCATGAGCATGTTCAGATCGCTCCGATCTCATCGTGACCGAAATACAAATTATATACATTCAACACATATAGTTATGCAAATACATCTAATTATCGGCATGCTCAGAACAAGATAGTTAACAGAGAAAGGGTTTCATACCAGTTGAAGACTATCTTCGAATTTCAGAACCCCAACACAGCGGATCCTTCCAACAAATCTACCAACACCTGGCAGGAACGTCGATTGCAGCAGCACGATCAACACGAAAAAAAACACCACAACGGGGACGAAACCACCATTAATGAGCCTCGGGTATTCTCAGAGAGAAAACCTAAAGGGTGGGCTTTGATGAATTTGGTAGAGGACGAAGGATAAATGAGTCATGTAGACGATAAACAAGTGGGAGAGAAAACAGTGCTATTGTATAGCAGAAGTGCTTATCGCATAGAGGAGCTACACGATCATGTATGAAATGCTGAACGATCGTTTAGGAAACACGTATACGATCATTTAGTTAAAACGTGAGGTGAACGATCGTTTAGGTGGAGAAACAACTATTATACAGGCTCTCGGGCGATCGTTTCACGAAATCTTTTGGGCGAAAGAATGAATATCGATTACACGATTCAAAATGAAAACTTTTTTCATTTTTAACCCATCGCTTACCATAACCAATGCTGCCCACTACCCACGTCCGAACGTGGAAAAAGGATTAATTATCATATAATTAATCAATTAATTAATAAATAAATATAATCATATTATATTTATATCCTATGGTTTGATATCACATATCTACTATAGTATTTTCTCCTCTACTCGATATAAATCATAATTATATCTAATTTCCTCCAAAATAATATATCTCATACATTTAGCCAATTATATCATATATAATTAACCAGTCCAATTATATCATATATAATCAAACTTCCTCTTGTCAATTTGAACATTTCAAATTAACCCAAATACTGGTTCTCGACTTTATCCAAGCTACCCAGGAGACCTAATAGACCTGTGGCTCAAATCTCCAATCATGAGATTCACCATCCGTTAACTATCAGTGGTTCCACTAAAGACCAACAGTTGAACTCTTCTTACCATAGATATATTTTTATGTCCATTGGATATAAACAATCATTAGTACGATGACCCTTCACAGATGTTCGTAAGTATTGCTGAGCCAATTTACCATTTTGCCCCTGTAGTTACATCTCATTCCTTAAGTATCACTGATTCCTCTAATGAACAATACAACATAGTCCAACTATGTTTGAACACCTCTCGGGCCAAGAGAAAGTGTGTAGCACCACATCGTTCAAGCCCCGAAATCAGCCCTTAAGGAAGCCATCTATCTACTTACCCCTGCCTCGGGGAAGAAGTGAATTTCATCTTCTATAGCTGAGTTCCCAACTCCCGAATCAGACGAATCGCCATAATGGTAGGTTTGAATCGGCGACCTGGCCATTCGCACCCATACAAATCAAAGGATCACCCTCAATGGCGGGAGTTCCCAACTCACTCAGAATTGAGGTCATGTTACCTATGGTCATCCTAGTGAAGTGAAGTCTCTGTCATGAACGATGTTATATCTGTCTCTTATACACATCTAGATGTGTATAAGAGACAGGGTCTTATATAAACTCTTTATATAGGACGCCCCCGCTCGCATGTCCCCAACACGAATGATCAGGATCAGAACATCTGTGACAAGTCACAACATTTTTTACCATTCCACAAAGCAGGCCGCATCCGTAGCGTTACCAGGATAAGGTTTCCCTCCTATATCTATATACTACAGACCATTTCGATTATCACTCAAGACATGATCCACTTGTATGTCACCACATACATGCTTGAGTCATATACAGATAACCAGAGATTTTATGTTTGGTTTGTGGTAAAGCAAATAAAACAAGTAAATGAGCAAAAATACAAGATGCGAAGTAAATATCATATATTAACAACACAAGCGTTCATACATATTGTTTACAAACTATAGGACACGAGACTTTAGGGCATCAACCCCAACAATCTCTCACTTGTCCTAAAGCGAAGTGGGGTGTACAATAAACTTAGTACAAAACAATAAACTAGGGCATAAAAGTCCAATACAAGAAAATCTCCCACTTGCCCTAGTCCAGCCGCGGGCAATCTTGTAGACCCATGCTCCGTAGGTGACCCTCAAACACAGTAGCCATGAGAGCCTTTGTAAATGGGTCAGCAACATTGTCCTCCGAAGCGATCTACGTGACGATCATGTCTCTTTGATGCCATATCTCGCGGATCAGATGATACTTCCACTCTATGTGTTTGCTGCGCCTATGACTCCTTGGCTCTTTGGAGTTCGCCACAGCCCCACTATCTGGAACAACTTTCAGGTCTGTCAAGAACTTCCTGAGCCAGACGGACTTCTTAGCGACTTCGCAAGCCGCTACGTACTCCGCCTTCATAGTGGAGTCGACGATGCACCCCTACTTAGTGATTTGCCACAATACAGCTCCTCTGCTAAGAGTAAAGACTGACCCTGATGTGGACTTGTGAGAATCCTTATCAGTCTGAAAGTCAGAATCTGTGTATACTGTAAGGATCAAATCCCTCGAACCATACACGAGCATGTAGTCTTTTGTTCTCCGAAGATACTTGAGGATGTTCTTCACTGCGGTCCAGTGACCCTAGCCCAGGTTAGACTGATACCTACTGACTATGCCCACAGCGTAGCAGATGTCTGGACGTGTACAGAGCATCGCGTACATCAAACTGCCAACGGCAAACACATATGGGACCCGTCTCATCTTCTCAACCTCTTGAGTCGTTTTAGAACACAATTCCTTAGACAAAGTGACTCCATGCCTGAACGGTAG